>NC_057803.1:431154175-431273955 GCF_018294505.1 Triticum aestivum
CTACTTTGTGCTGCGGTAGTTGAACCCATTCCTCTGCATGACCTGTCATTGCCACAGTAAATAGTTGAAACCCACTAGCATGTGTAGGAGTTGATTGAAGCCACTGATGTGTTCCTACCATGCTATGCCTGCTATTGCTTAGAGTGTGTCAGGTCTGATTCATTGGGAATGAATTGGAGTGTTACGATATGTTCTGATGCTGAGAGTTAAGTGTGTGAACACGATTTGGTAAAGGTAGCGGTGAGAGGCCATGTAGGAGTACATGGTGGGTTGTCTCGCTGGAACCGTCCTTAAGCACTGAGTTCTATGTATGTTGTCCAATGACTCGATACTACCACACATTGGGATCCTTAATTGACTCTCTCGGCTTATTAACCAACTTGATCTCTGTCCAGGAGTCGCAACTAGTTTCTGGTGTTTGTAGGTAGTGCTATTTTTCTACCAAGTGGCGCCCGGCAGGGTGGGCTTGGGACAGACTAGGCACACGTGGCCCGGTGTACCGAGTGGCACCCGGTTGGTGGGCTCGGGAACCCTGTACACATCGTTTGGGGCCGTAAGCGACACCCCGGCCGGATCTCCTTGCGGATGGAACCCGAATAGGCGATAAACCTGGACTAGAGTCTTGTGTGGTTAGTCAGGTCGTGGCCGACACCCTCGCCAGGCTTCCGCTTGAAGGTTGCCGAGATACATGACGTGTACATGGCGGTAAGTGGCGGGAGCGTGTGTGAAGAAGTACACCCCTGCAGGGTTAACATGATCTATTCGAATAGCCGAGTCCGCGGTTATGGACTTCTTGGATGCTTACATGGTACATAGACAACTTGAAGTGGATACTATAAAATGCTCAAGACAAGTGTGAGTGCTATGGATGGCCTTCTCGTAGGGAGACGGGGATGAATCCATAGTAGTGTATTGTGTGGTGATTAGTGGACTCGTGTACGTTGTTTCACCTCCAGAGTTTCTGGTAGTCGTAGATTAGGATAGCCACAGAGTCAAAGCTGGCTTGCCGCAACCAAACCCCACATTACCCTCTTGGTACAAATGCATGTATGATAGGATCTGATGTAAGTCTTGCTGAGTACCTTTGTACTCATGTTGCTTTATTTATGTTTTTGCAGCGGAGACTTCGGTCTTACTAGTGTTCTCGTGGACTTCGACTAGTAGCTAGTACCTCAGCTACGATCTGGATCGGACGTTGTAGATAGTCAGGCTTCCAGCCTTTTTCATTTATAGATGTCTGTACCCAGACATGTAATGCTTCCGCTTGTTGCTTGTATGCTCTGTATGACGGGTCTTGTGACCCCTGTTTGCACTAAATGCTATGATGGATCTTCTGAGCCTTTGTCTATATAATTGTTGAGTTATGCTGTGATGCCATGTTGTACAGCACATACTTGCATGTTATGCGTACGTGTAATGTGTAGTGCTATGTGTGGGATCTGACTATCTAGTTGTTTATCTTCAGTAGCCTCTCTTACCGGGAAATGTCTCCTAGTGTTACCGCTGAGCCATGGTAGCTTGCTACTGCTCTGGAACACTTAGGCTGGCCGGCATGTGTCCTTCTTCGTTCCTGTGTCTGTCCCTTCGAGGAAATGTCACGCTTTGAGTACCGGAGTCCTGTTAGCCCGCTACAGCCCGGTTTACCGGAGTCCTGCTAGCCCAGTGCTACAGCCCGGACCCACTTGCTGATGACCGACACGTTCGAAGCTGGGTCATGGATGCCTGTCCCTGTAAGTCTGTGCCACTTTGGGTTTACGACTAGTCATGTCAGCCCGGGCTCCTTATCATATGGATGCTAGCGACACTATCATATACGTGAGCCAAAAGGCGCAAACGGTCCCGGGAAAAGGTAAGACGACACCCGTGGGGATACCGTGCGTGAGGCCGCAAAGTGATATGAGGTGTTACCGGCTAGATCGATGTGACATCGAGTCGGGGTCCTGACATTGTCTTTGCCTAAAAATAGTATTGATTCTTCGAACAAGTGCAAAGATGCTTTTATCTCTAAGTATTTTCCTCCCACTAACATCATCTCCCTTAGAAACGATATTATGAATTTTAATAAACTTGATCATTAGCATGTTGCACAAGCTTGGGAGAGGATGAAATTAATGATACATAATTGCCCTACACATGGTTTGAATTTGTGGATGATCATACAAAATTTTTATGCTGGGTTGAATTTTGCTTCTAGAAATCTTTTAGATTCAGCCGCGGGAGGCACTTTTATGGAAATCACTTTAGGAGAAGCTACCAAACTCCTAGATAATATTATGGTTAATTATTCTCAATGGCACACCGAAAGATCTACTAGTTAAAAGGTTCATGCTATAGAAGAAATTAATGTTTTGAGTGGAAAGATGGATGAACTTATGAAATTGTTTGCTAATAAGAGTGTTTCTTCTGATCCTAATGATATGTCTTTGTCTACTTTGATTTAGAATAACAATGAATCTATGGATGTGAATTTTGTTGGTAGGAACAATTTTGGTAACATCGCGTATAGAGGAAACTTTAATCCTAGGCCGTATCCTAGTAATTCATCTAATAATTATGGTAATTGCTACAACAATTCTTATGGAAATTATAATAAGATGTCCTCTGATTTTGAATCTAATATTAAAGAGTTTATTAGTTCGCAAAAGAGTTTCAATGTTTTGATTGAAGAAAAATTGTCTAAGATTGATGAGTTGGCTAGGAACGTGGATATAATTTCTTTTGATGTTGATTCTTTGAAACTTAGATCTATTTCACCTAAGCATGATATCAATGAGTCTCTCAAAGCCATGAGAATTTCCATTAATGAGTGCAAACAAAGAACCGCTAGGATGCGTGCTAAAAAAGATTGCTTTATAAAAGCATGTTCTTCTAGTTTTCATGATAATAAGGATGATTATCTAAAAGTGATTGATGTGTCTCCTATTAAATCTTTGTTTTTCAATATGAATCTTGATAATGATGGGACTGGAGATGAGTCAACTTTAGTTAAAAGGCGTCCCAATGATTAGGTGTTTTTAGATCTTGATGCAAAAATTGGTAAAAGTGGGATTGGAGAGGTCAAAACTTTACATAGCAATGAACTCACTATTTTGGATTTCAAGGAATTTAATTATGATAATTTCTCTTGGATAGATTGTATTTCCTTGTTGCAACCCGTGCTAAATACTCCGCATGCTTATAGTCAAAATAAAGCTTTTACCAAACATATCGTTGATGCTTTAATGCAATCTTATGAAGAAAAGCTTGAATTAGAAGTTTATATCCCTAGGAAACTTCATGATGAGTGGGAACCTACTATTAAAATTAAAATTAAAGATCATGAATGCTATGCTTTATGTGATTTGGGTGCTAGCATTTCCACGATTCCAAAAACTTTGTGTGATGTGTTAGGTTTCCGTGAATTTGATGATTGCTCTTTAAATTTGCACCTCGCGGATTCCACTATTAAGAAACCTATGGGAACGATTAATGATGTTCTTATTGTTTCAAATAGGAATTATGTGCCTGTAGATTTCATTGTTCTTGACATTGATTGCAATCCTACATGTCCCATTATTCTTGGTAGACCTTTCCTTAGAACGATTGGTGCAATTATTGATATGAAGAAGGAATATTAGATTCCAATTTCTGTTAAGGAAAGGTATGGAACACTTTCCTAGAGAGAAAATTAAATTACCTTATGAATCTATTATGAGAGCCACTTATGGATTGCATACCAAAGATGATAATACCTAGATATATTCTTGTTTTTATGCCGAGCTAGGGGCGTTAAACGATAGCGCTTGTTGGGAGGCAACCCAATTTTATTTTTGTTTCTTACTCTTTGGTTATGTTTAGTAATAAATAATTCATCTAGACTCTATTTAGATGTGGTTTTATGCTTTTAATTAGTGTTTGTGCCAAGTAGAACCTTTGGGAAGACTTGGGGGAAGTTTTTGCGATCTTGCTAAAAAAACAGAAACTTTAGTGCTCACGAGATTTGCTGCCATTTTTTTACTGGAGGGTGAGATTAGGTTGATTATTTTTGCAGATGATTAATAGACAAATTCCTCACGTCCACCAATTTATTTCAGAAATTTTTGGGGTTACAGAAGTATTCGAAACCTACATATTACTACATATTGTTCTGTTTTTGACAGATTCTGTTTTTCATGTGTTGTTTGCTTATTTTGATGAATCTATGGCTAGTATCGGAGGGTATGAACCATAGATAAGTTGGAATAAAGTAGGTTTAACACCAATATAAATAAATAATGAGTTCATTAGAGTACCTTAAGTGGTGGTTTCTTTTCTTGTACTAACGGAGCTCATGAGATTTTCTGTTGAGTTTTGTGTTGTGAAGTTTTCAAGTTTTGGGTAAAGATTAGATGGATTATGGAATAAGGAGTGGAAAGAGCCTAATATTGGGGATGCCCAAGGAACCCCAAGGTAAAATTCAAGGACAACCAAAAGCCTATGCTTGGGGATGCCCTGGCAGGCATCCCCTCTTTCATCTTCGTCCATCGGTAACTTTACTTGAGGCTATATTTTTATTCACCAGATGATATGTGTTTTGCTTGGAGCGTCTTGTATGATTTGGGTCTTAGATTTTTAGTTTACCACAATCATCCTTGCTGTACACACCTTTTGGGACACACACACATGAATCGTAATTTATTAGAATACTCTATGTGCTTCAGTTATATCTTTTGAGCTAGATAATTTTGCTCTAGTGCTTCACTTATATCTTTTAGAGCACGGTGGTGGTTTTATTTTATAGAAATTATTGATCTCTCATGCTTAACTTATATTATTTTTAGAGTCCTTTAGAACAGCATGATAATTTTCTTTGGCTATAAAATTGGTCCTAATATGATAGGCATCCAAGATTGGTATCATAAAAACTTTCATAAAAAGGTGCATTGAATACTATGAGAAGTTTGATACTTGATAATTGTTTTGAGATATAAAGATGGTGATATTAGAGTTGTGCTAGTTGAGTAGTTGTGAATGTGATAAATACTTGTGTTGAAGATTGCAAGTCCCATAGCATGCACATATGGTAACCGTTGTGTAACAAATTTGAAACATGAGGTGTTCTTTGATTGTCTTCCTTATGAGTGGCGGTCGGGGACGAGCGATGGTATTTTCCTACCAATCTATCCCCCTAGGAGCATGCGCGTAATGCTTGGTTTTTGATGACTTGTAGATTTTTGCAATAAGTATGTGAGTTCTTTATGACTAATATTGAGTCCATGGATTATACGCACTCTCACCTTTCCATCGTTGCTAGCCTCTTCGGTATCGTGCATTGCCCTTACTCACCTTGAGAGTCGGTGCAAACTTCGCCGGTGCACCCAAACCCCGTGATATGATACGCTCTATCACACATAAACCTCCTTATATCTTCCTCAAAAAAGCCACCATACCTACCTATTATGGCATTTCCATAGCCATTCCAAAATATATTGCCATGCAACTTTCTACCGTTTCATTTATGAGACGCGTAATCATTATCATATTGCCTTGCGTGATCATGTAGTTGACATCGTATTTTGTGGCAATGCCACCATGCATAATTTATCATACATGTCACTCTGTATTCATTGGCCTTCCACGTACACCGCCGGAGGCATTCATATAGAGTCATATTTTGTCTAGTATCAAGTTGTAATCATTGAGTTGTAAATAAATAGAAGTGTGATGATCATCATTAATAGAGCATTGTCCCAAATAAAAAAGGGAAGGCCAAAAAAAAGAAAGGCCCAGAAAAGAGAGAAATAAAAGGGGATAATGCTACTATCCTTTTTTCCTCACTTGTGCTTCAAATTAGCACCATGATCTTTATGATAGAGAGTCTCTTGTTTTGTCACTTTCATATACTAGTGGGAATTTTTTCATTATATAACTTGGCTTGTATATTCCAACAATGGGCTTCCTAAAATGCCCTAGGTCTTCGTGAGCAAGCAAGTTGGATGCACACCCACTTAGTTTCTTTTGTTGAGCTTTCATACATTTATAGGTCTAGTGCATATGTTGCATGGCAATCCCTACTCCTTGCATTGACATCAATTGATGGGCATCTCCCAAGCCCATTGATTAGCCGTGTCGATGTGAGACTTTCTCCTTTTTTGTCTTCTCCACATAACCCCCATCATTATATTCTATTCCACCCATAGTGTTATATCCATGGTTCACGCTCATGTATTGCGTGAAAATTGAAAAAAGTTTGAGATTACTAAAGTATGAAAAAATTGCTTGGCTTGTCATCGGGGTTATGCATGATGAGAGCATTCTTGTGTGACGAAAATGGAGCATGAACAAACTATATGATTTTGTAGGGATGAACTTTCTTTGGCCATGTTATTTTGAGAAGAAATGATTGCTTAATTAGTATGCTTGAAGTATTATTATTTATATGTAAATATTAAACTTTTTTCTTGAATCTCTCACATCTGAATATTCATGCCACAATAAAGAAAATTACATTAAGAATTATGCTAGGTAGCATTCCACCTCAAAAATTCTGTTTTTATCATTTACCCACTCGAGGACGAGCAGGAATTAAGCTTGGCGATGCTTGATACGTCTCCAACGTATCTTTAATTTTCTATTGTTCCATGCTATTATATTATCTGTTTTGGATGTTTAATGGGCTTTATTATACACTTTTATATTAGTTTTGGGACTAACCTACTAACCCAAGGCCCAGTGCAAATTGTTGTTTTTTTGCCTATTTCAGTGTTTCGCAGAAAAGGAATATCAAAGGGAATCCAAACGGAATGAAACCTTGAGGGGAGTTATTTTTGGACCAAACGTGATCCAGGGTACTTGGAGTAGACGTCAAGAAAGGAGCGAGGAGGCCACGAGGAAGGGAGGCGCACCTGCCCCCCTGGGCACGCCCCCCACCCTCGTGGGCCCCTCGCAGCTCCACCAACATACTTCTTCCTCCTATATATATCCATATACCCCAAAAACATCCAGGAGCCCCACGAATCCCTATATCCACCGCCGCAACCTTCTGTACCCAAGAGATCCCATATTGGGGCCTTTTTCGGAGCTCCGTCGGAGGGGGAATTGATCATAGAGGGCTTCTACATCAACACCATAGCCTCTCCGATGATGTGTGATTAGTTAACCACAGACCTTCGGTTCCATAGTTATTAGCTAGATGGCTTCTTCTCTCTCTTTGGATCTCAGTACAAAGTTCTCCTCAATCTTCTTGGAGATATATTCGATGTAATTCTTTTTGCGGTGTGTTTGTCGAGATCCAATGGATTGTGGGTTTATGATCAAGTTTATCTATGAACAATATTTGATTCTTCTCTGAAATCCGTTATGTATGATTTGTTATCTTTGCAAGTCTCTTCGAATTATCAGTTTGGTTTGGCCTACTGGATTGATCTTTCTTGAAATGGGAGAAGTGCTTAGCTTTGGGTTCAATCTTGCGGTGTCCTTTCCCAGTGACAGTAGGGGCAGCAAGGCACGTATTGTATTGTTGCCATCGAGGATAAAAAGATGGGGTTTATATCATATTGCTTGAGTTTATCCGTCTACATCATGTCATCTTGCCTAATGCGTTACTCTGTTCTTATGAACTTAATACTCTAGATGCATGCTGGATAGAGGTCGATGTGTGGAGTAATAGTAGTAGATACAGAGTCTTTTCGGTCTACTTGTCGCGGACATGATGCCTATATACATGATCATGTCTCGAGGCTGAACCTGGGCAGAACCAATCTAGGGCTCTGGCGGAGCTGTTCTGCCGGGGAAACATCCATCCAGGAGGGGGAAATCGTCACTATCGTCATCACCATCGATCCTCTCATCGGGAGGGGGTCAATCTTCATCAACATCTTCGCCAGCACCATCTCTCTCAAACCCTAGTTCATCTCTTGTATTCGATCTTTGTCTCAAAACCTCAGATTGGTACATGTGGGTTGCTAGTAGTGTTGATTACTCCTTGTAGTTGATTCTAGTTGGTTTATTTGGTGGAAGATTATATGTTCAGAACCTTTATGCATATTAATACCCCTCTGATTGTGAACATGAATATGATTTGTGAGTAGTTACGTTTGTTCCAGAGGACATGGGAGAAGTCTTGCTATAAGTAGTCATGTTAATTTGGTATTCGTTCAATATTTTGATGAGATGTATGTTGTCTTTCCTCTGGTGGTCTTATGTGAACATCGACTACATGACACTTCACCATTGTTTGGTCCTAGGGGAAGGCATTGGGAAGTAATAAGTAGATGATGGGTTTCTAGAGTGACAGAAGCTAAAACCCTAGTTCATGCGTTGCTTCGTAAGGGGCTGATTTGGATCCATATGTTGCATGCTATGGTTAGGCTTACCTTAATTCTTCTTTCGTAGTTGCGGATGCTTGTGAGAGGGGTTAATCATAAGTGTGATGCTTGTCCAAGGAAGGGCAGTACCCAAGAACCAGTCCACCCACATGTCAAATTATCAAAGTAATGAACGCGAATCATATGAGCATGATGAAGATTAGCTTTACGATAATTCCCATGTGTCCTCGGGAGTGCTTTCCTTTATATAAGAGTTTGTCCAGGCTTGTACTTTGCTACAAAAAGGATTAGGCCACCTTGTTGCACCTTGTTTACTTTTGTTACTTGTTACCCGTTACGAATTACCTTATCATAAAGCAATCTTCTACTGATAATTTCAGTGCTTGCAGAGAATACCTTACTAAAAACCGCTTGTCATTTTCTTCCGCTCCTCGTTGGGTTCAACACTCTTACTAATGAAAAGGACAACGATAGATCACCTATACTTGTGGGTCATCAATGTGTATTAAAGTAGCCACCTTAAGTTACCCTTAGTTATTATCTCTCACAACTTGCATGAGTCTCACATACCAATCCCGTCTACGAGCATGGCTAAACAATCTGAGCATAACCTATATTACCGAGGTGATCAAAGGTATTAGGTTCCTACCTCATCAACTACACAGCAATCCCACAATTCCCAATCCTACTCATGCAATCTTTGAGGGGTGCATCTAATGCAAGTAAAACTAGGTATAGGAAAAGTATGATCAAAGGTGTGAACTTGCCTTGTACTGTTGATGAAGATTCTTCGCACTCAAAATTCCTGATAGTTCTACTCGTCACACTCCCTTCAATCTATCGTAAGAACGCAATTATAACCATACATAAGCAATCACCCAAAAGATCCAAAAGAACAAAGAAAATACTTCGGAAAACTTCAAAACCATCAAATAAAACTCACGGACATAAACTTATTTTTAACAGCAGAAAAATATTTGATTTTGATCTTAACCGAAGGTACATCTCAAGAGCTTCGATTTGCAAAAAGAATCAATTAAATCGGAGTTATAAAACTCAAGTTATAGCCGAAACAAGTTTGAATTCAAATCTGTTTGAAACCAAAATTTTAAACTTTCAAAAATATTTTTAGTTTGGTTCTCTAGTTAGATGAGATCATGACGACTAATTTGGCGTTAGTTTCGTTGAATTTGGACAAACGAGTAAAAAGTTGTGATAGATCGAAAAGTAGGGACTAATGTGTAAGAAAACTAATTGCATCTAGGTCCCTAGCGACGAAACAGAAATGAATCAGATGAACGTTCTCTACAGAACCTAAACGACGAATTCATTCGCTACAGAGGCTAAACTAGTGAGCGTTCGCAATTTAGAGAATAATGGTTGAAAAGAAAAAAAACAGCTCCTACCTAATCGAGGCCGTTGCAGGGAGATCGGACGGACGAGGCGGATCCGGGGCATACCGTGGCGGTGGCGGTGGTGGTGGTGAAGAAGACGGCGGCGGCGGCTCGGGTCTAGGTCGGGGCAGCAACCCCGGTGGTCGACGGCGGCGGCGAAGAGGTCGGGGAGGAGCGGCACGGCGAGGCGCGTCCGATGGTGGCGTCGGCGTCGGCCCGGGCGGCGGATCGGAGCGGAACGACGGTGGTGAATCTCGTTAGAGCTCGAACTCCGGCAAGGTTTGTGCGAGGTTGCGGGAGGCAATGGCAGCTGCGGTTTGAGGAAGAAGAGGCCACGGCCTTGGCTATATAAAGGAGGAGGTGCGGGGCTTGCATGGAGGAGGGGGCAAGGTGTGGCGGGGTGGAAGTCGAGTTGGACACGGCGGCGGCGCGCGACTTGTGCGGGAGCCGGTCTCCCGTTGGCAAGGGGAAGAAGGTCCCGACAGGTGGGCCTCACCTGTCGGCGACAACGGCAAGGCGGTCCGGGCGAGTTAGCGAGCGGGTTGGGCGCAGCTCGGGTGCGGCCCGTGTGCGGCTGGGCTGGCCTGGCTTTGTCGGTTGGGCTGGCTGGCTGGGCCGCGGCTTAGTTCGGCAGAGGAAATTTTTTAAACAGTTTTACAGACAACAAAATAAGAATAAACAAAAAATAATAAAAATGATATATAGGTATATTATATATCAAAAATTTCAAATAAAAGATTTTCTAAAACATGAACATTTTTAGCGGCAAAGAAATTCCACAAAAATTTTAAATAAAGCAAACAGTGCTTCTGGTTTATTGAAAACCAAATAAAAAAACATTTTAAAATACCAAAATAATTTCAAACTCATTTTTGTCCAATTTTCTATTGTAGGGAATCATTTTACCCTATTTTCCATATATTTTATTTTTGGAGAAAAATAATTTAAATAAAACCAAATACTCCAAATTGAAAGTGGGTTTGAAAACAACTAAAAAAGGACTTTCAATTTGATTCTTTGAAACTTCCAACCCTCTTTCTTAACATTTGCAGAAGTCATTTTATATTCTCTCATGAAACTCATTGAGTTGCATAACATTTCTGAATTTGGAATATTTTCAAATGGAATTTATACCTTTTCAAAAATCATTTTTCATTTAATTAAATGGAAGAAGTCATATCATCTTCTCTCTAGAGTTTTGTGATGAAATTAATTTGAATTCATGGAGATCATAAATTCAAGGTGAAATTTTGCGAAAGTCATTTCATTCCCTCTCATTCAACTTTCAAAAAGTTTCAAATTTCACTCAATTTCTCACAGGCAACCACAACACAATCAAACAAACAATCAAAACTATTTATGTAATATTACATTCCAAAATTTAGAATTTTGGGATGTTACAAACCTACCACCCTTAAAATGAATCTCGCCCTCGAGATTCGGAGAGGCTAGCAAGAAATGGGTTAGGTTTGGGGGTCTCCTCAATATCCATCGATCGTCACGAAGGTCTAGGGTGCTACCACCCTTAGAAGCTTTGCTACGGTTCCATCAAAACTCAGGTCGTATATCCTTATTGTTGGCAGTGTCGATCTTCTCAGATTCTCGTGGAAATTCCTACTATGGCTCTTCCGGTAGTGGCATAACCTTTTCCTCAATTCATGTGTCCTTTCATGTTGGTACGGATCTTCTGTGACTGGGTCTGGCGCCAATACTAAACAACTATCGTTATCTCATGGTGGTCATCAAAAAATTTGACTAGGTCCCTGCATAAAACGGGTCTGGGCTTCATTCTCAGCTTATGACCTACGATTGGCAATAGCTGCTTTGTACAAGGGAAAATTGTCATACCATTCCAAGGTTTAAACAAGGTTTTGATATCGTCTCTCTCTACTATGGGTAAGTCACTCAGATTTACCATCCCACATAACAAAGGCGAATAATAAGAGTAAGTCGGTATGGTGATCAATCCATTCCGCACCCAGATCATTACCCTGTATAAGGTTAGGAAATCTCGCAATCTAACACTCGGTCATCCTCACAAGAATTGAAGAATTTCTCTTGTCGACGAACTAAATTCAGATAAATCCATTAATTGTGCAAGCCAAACAAACATCTATCGTTCCTTCACAACTCTTAGGTTTTGTGTAACTCCTATAGGATCGTCTGTTGATAAAGTCCTAACTTCTTCTAGGGTTTTTCCTTCAGCAAGAGTTTGCTTGCTTCTTGGCAAGTCCTGGAGCCTGTGGGTTATGGGCTCACCTCATCACAATTATAGTTTTAACTCATCCTGGGGTTACAATTGCTCCATATTACCAACATTATACCTCCTTTATATCCAATAGTACTTCATCCCTTCATATTCTTGGGGTATCCCACATATTGAGATAAAAACTTGTACTTGTTTGTCCGAAGTCCACTCCGTGGAATATCATTATCTTTTTCAGGGGTCAAGTGTCCTCACAGGGTACTACCACTGACGGTGTCCTGGACTAGGGGGTATTCACCACGTCGTCTCCCGATCTATTAGATTGGGCCGAGGACCCCCGTGGCCGTATACTCATGGGCCAGTTCGGACGACTACCGCATACAAGGAAGATTCCACAAGACTTGGCGATCAAGACAAGGACTTCTCCCCACCGGCGTATTCGGCTAGGACTCCTATTATCCTAGGCCTCTGGTGCATTATATAAACCGAGGCCAGGCTAGTCGATAGAGATACAATATATACAACAATCATACCATAGGCTAGCTTCTAGGGTTTAGCCTCCTTGATCTCGTGGTAGATCTACTCTTGTACTATCAATATCATCAATATTAATCAAGCAGGAGTAGGGTATTACCTCCATCGAGAGGGCCCGAACCTGGGTAAAACAAAGTGTTCCCTGCCTCCTGTTACCATCCGGCCTAGACGCACTGTTCGGGACCCCCTACCCGAGATCCGCCGGTTTGACACCGACATTGGTGCTTTCATTGAGAGTTCCGTTGTGTGATCGACAAAAGGATCGATGGCTCGCCTGCAGATCAACTGCGACTTCGGCATCTTCGTCACCAGCTCGACTGGTCACCTTGGTTCGACCAAGAATTGCGCCCCGTGTTCGGATCACCATGTCCGGACGAGGGCCTTCATCAAACATCAACTCCGATCTCCATCAAGATCACGGAGGAATCATCTATGGAGCTCGGGGGCTCAACGTCAACATTGCCCTCAAGCGACCATGCTGTTTTTTTGGACAGCGAACTCGTATCTGCCACCACCACCTCCTCGAGTATCGCTTTGACGATCGCTTTGGTGGAATTGTGAGGAATTGGGTCTATAACAACCCTGGAAAATTTCGTCAAGTTACGATGGAGGAATCTGTGGCAATCCACGATATACCGGAGCCCTGTCAAATCTGGACGGGAATTTGGATGAGTTTAGGGCGTGGTGTCCAGCTTCTAGCTCGGACGTCCTTTGAAAGATCCAACCGTTGATCGGCTGCGGAATTCCTATATCTACCACCTCTCAAAATTTCGGCTCGATCTGACCGTCCAAACTCCGGGAACCTACCGATTAGTGCATCACTTTTTGGATCTATTTTCTGCGCGAAAACGAATTCGACCCGAGTTCATCTTTTTTATGAATGGGATTTCGGACATCCTTTTTGAAGGAAGTTTTGTATGGGGTATTGTGTTTTGTTTCCGAACACATCCTACTAACTTTAAATTTTTTTGAAGATGATCTTCCATATCATGCTGGTGTCAAACCAGTCCGGCAATATTGCTCCACGGCTGCCAACCTGCGCTAGACACGTCGTCACTTTATTGAGCCGAGCTCAACTTCTTCGGATCATCACCTCGGCAAGCTGAACAATAGTTCGGCATCGCAAAGAATAAATCATCACCAACATCGCCTCCCCACAGGTTACACGAAGCGGGCACACCGGCATCGCCGCACGGTCACTTCATCAAGCCGGCATTGACCACGTCATGACCTGCATCGGCAGGGCCGCACTATTGCTCCTCCGAGCCTGTGTCCATCACGGCGACCTACTACAACATCTCGGCTGGACCGGGGGCTTCATCATCTCTTCATCAACCTACTCTGATACGGGTGTGCGGATCGAGTCCCAATTTTAGGAATCACCTTCCTTCGGATTGCTACAACAAATAAACCAGGTGCTATTAATCCCAGTATTTTTTGCTTGTTTGGGTTCATTTTTCCCAAGGAGTTATTACTCTGGTTTGTCCTTCATATGTACATAGGTCTATCAAATGGTGGCTGCATTAACGACAGTCGCATGGTGGTTCGGTCAGTTTCCGTACATAGTCCGGCGAACGCCGCACTCGGAGCTCGGACCGACCTGCGAATTCAGGCTTTGCCACGCCTTTACCGCATCACGCCGACGCCCTGCATCGACTTGACTTCGGCGCCAGGCCATATTTCTTTTATTACTCACTTTGCATAAATTATTTATTATGCAATGATTTTTTTAATTATCATTATTACTATTATCTCCGGTTTGCACTATTTTATGTGGCACAGGAAAATGATCCAGCCGGAGTATATCCTTTGGCGTCACCTCGGCTGGACGGGGGGCTTCGTCAACACTTCATTACCCTATGCCGGGGACTTCGGCATCACTCTTCCGGCCTGCATTGACCGTGCTATGTCACCTCGTCGGAGCGCCGAGCTCTTTGCTCCGCCACCTCAGGACCGGCTTGGGGGATGGCACCTTGTTCCGCATCAAGCTCGGACCGTGTCATCAATACTGAACACATTAACCAGCTAATTTGCCTTCATGCTCAAAGTTTTAAATTTTTAACTTGTGTTCGGCTCGACCAAGCATTATACTTTTTTGGAAAAAAGTTGCTTCTAAAAAATTTCCTTGTCCAAACTTTGTTTGTGACGCATAAATTCAAATACCTCGTTTACTTGGGGGCTTCCTTTATGAAGCTTTTCCTGTTGCATATGATTATACTTGTACGGCTTCGTTCCTTGTTCATGTATTACGCCACAATATGCACCACATTGACTTAAGCGATTTGCAAGCTGGGTTACCTCGCTCCTGTGTTTACCCCTACGTTCCCGATTGTTCAGCTAGGGAGTAAAGGGAGCACCTCTGCGATTGTCACGATCGGGTCACCCGAGCGGGACCTCAGACTGGGTGAAGCCGAAAGCTAGCGCTCTTATAGTTATTCAATGATGGTTGGCACACAACGGAACTCATGAGTACGAAAAATCTATTGCACAAGTCTCATAACAACAATGAGCACCAAAGAAAGGTATCGGTGGGGGTACTATTTTCTTCGAAGATGCTTCTTACTCTTCGCAGTAATATAGCATAAGTTCCCTGAGTGCGCTTTGTCTGTTACAGCCTTATGGCTTGATTGCCTGGTTATTGGAAACACCATCGATATTCTCGACCAATGGAGTACATAACACTTTTCGGTCCTTAACCGAAGAGGGAGAAGCCGACGGTCGGTTAAGACACGTTTAAAGTTCGGTTGAACATAGATATGATATAAGTACTTCGGTACATGCAATCATTCTTCTACCCAAGTCACTTGGGGGCTATTAAGTTTATTTGAGCCATTTTATAATAAGTGTTCTTCTTCTCAGTCGTTGCAAAGTTCTATTATTATTATTTATTACTCCTTTTTTCGACGCGAGTGTGCGGTCACTAGCCGGGGAGCCTAATTTCTCTCTCAAAGCCGCTAGAGTTTAGTTTGCTAAACTGGCCTAATGAGAAGTACTCCGCCCTTGGGATAGGAGGTTGAATCCATAGGCTGACCTGCTCAAAGTCTAGAGATAGGATGTGTCATGTTAAAGGACGACATAAGCACTTCTTTTTTCTAAGACCAATCTTCGGATTGGCACCGAACACTTGATCTTGTTCAGACGTCATGTTTTTACTGACGTTTCTTGGTTTTCCAAGCTTTTTGGCACTTTTATACTATTTGTGCTTTTCCAGCATTAGTCTCGCAGTGCAACGCCGGACACCTTTAGGGATTCGGCAAAAACATTCTCAGATATTGCTATATATGCATCGGTTTCGAATTGTGTCTTCGGTCAATAGTTGGGTTGCCCGGCTCCTGCACTTGCTTCCTACGTTCCGTTTTGTTCGGCTAGGCATGCAAAGGGAGAACCACTGCGATTGTGCTTCCAGCTCACAAAGTTAAGCACCTTAGTGGAGAAAGCCGAAAACTGACTGTCACAATAAGCGTAAACTGGTCACCGATCTGATGACTATGACGGGCCATTCATAACATTGGCCGAAGTGTTTATGGCTTGACCTCGACTGTCGCCGAACACTACCGGGGGCTATTAACTGGCCTCCCAAACTAAATCCTCGATATTTTGCTCTTACATTTGAGCTGAGGTTTATGATCATGCTTAGCACGACAACCCAAAGAAAGGAACCGATAGCGGGACTATTTTCTTTGGAATACATTTCTTCTGTTAAACAGTAATATAACATATCTCTCTATGTACCTTTGTTTATAAAACCGTGTGGCCAGATTGCCTTGTTTGTCGTAAATCTTTGCCCTCATAAAGGCTTTATAAAGTAGGACAAACACTCCTCGGCTACTGGCCAAGGAGGTGGAAGCTGATGGTTGGTCAACAAAGTTTTGTACAATGCAGATCCGAGCATTAATGACGTAAAGTACTTGGATACATAGAGTCATTACACATAATTTGTGATTTTACTATGGATATTGATCCTTAATTCGGCCACCCGTGCCCGCATTAAGACTCGGGGGCTACTAGGCTTCGGGCTTATTATTTACAAATATTAAAGGGGCACATCGATCCCCTGATCTGGTGTTGCCACCCGACCAGTGTCTCGGGGGCTACTGCATTGCTTGTCCAATGCAGAAAATTTTATGTGCAATATAGTTTCCGAGGAGATTTTGATCCTCAGGTTGGTCGGCCGCACCTAACCCGAGTCTTGAGGACTGAGCACGCCGCTTTTCGTGTCCCGAAGTATTCTTCCGAACTAGGACTTGATCCTCAGGCCGATTTTGCAAATCAACCTGAGTCTCAGCGGCTACTAGGATCAGCGGTCTTACGTCATCCTTCAGGTGCATCTCGGGTTTTAGACTGATACACACCTTGAGGGCTACTGGATATATCTCGACGGAGAATAAATTGCACCAATAAAAAATATTGACGAAAAATCGGCCCACAGTCGGGGTCGTGCACCACCTCGGAAGCAGTCCGGCATAAAGCTCGGGCGCTAGTGGCTGGCTCCATAGACGGCATTTCCGGCATTAAGCTCGGCTAAACTCCTTCAACTTTTTTGAACCAAACTGATATGACACCTCGGATATAGTCCGGCATTGGAGCCTGGACACAGTCCGGCGTTGGTGCTCGGCTGCAAAAGATACCTCGAATGCAGTCCGGCGTTGGAGCTCGGACACAAGAGGACCCTGCCTCCCAGGAACAACTTCAAATCCGGGGTGTGGCATACAAATAAACAAGGCATTGATAAAGGCCGGAAACTTAAAGGGGCTCCTCGGATACCCGAAGTGTAAACTCGTCGAATGCATTTCGGCGATCCTCAAGATCGAAGATAAAGAAGATTTGTTGAACCAGTTTTCAAGACCGGCAACCGAAGATGAAGAACAGTTCGAAAGAATCGAGGAGCGTCCCTAACTTGAAGACCGGTTCAGGGGGCTACTGACGGTGTCCTGGACTAGGGGGTATTCACCACGTCGTCTCCCGATCTATTAGATTGGGCCGAGGACCCCTGTGGCCGTATACTCATGGGCCAGTTCGGACGGCTACCGCATACAAGGAAGATTCCACAAGACTTGGCGATCAAGACAAGGACTTCTCCCCACCGGCGTATTCGGCTAGGACTCTTGTTATCCTAGGCCTCCGGTGCATTATATAAACCGAGGCCAGGCTAGTCGATAGAGATACAATATATACAACAATCATACCATAGGCTAGCTTCTAGGGTTTAGCCTCCTTGATCTCGTGGTAGATCTACTCTTGTACTACCCATATCATCAATATTTATCAAGCAGGAGTAGGGTATTACCTCCATCGAGAGGGCCCGAACCTGGGTAAAACAAAGTGTTCCCTGCCTCCTATTACCATCCGGCCTAGACGCATAGTTCGGGACCCCCTACCCGAGATCCGCCGGTTTTGACACCGACAACCACCCTTGAAATGCACAAATTCTTCCGTAGACCATATTTCTCATATCCTTGAAAATGCTCAAAATCTTTCTTCATAGAGTAACAACTCATAAAATTCAAAATCAGTACCAGCGGTGCTAGCTCTATTGATTCTCAAATTATTACAATCTCCTGCATTTCCATTACATGCCTCAACTCAACACCTCAATAAAAAGAAATGTTCCCACTACTACTACTATATTTCTTTTTCAACTCAACTATTTAGCACAAGTCTCCAGCTGATTGGACAATCTCTGGCAAGGTTCCCTGCTTCATTACAACAAAAATACATTACTTTTGACAAGTCTAGAGGTTTCCTCATGATTACATAGCCTCCTTGGGTCCTCGGCTTCCTTTTTGGGCAGCCGTTAATGTAGTGCCCTGAATCTCTACACTTGAAACAAGTGATATGACTCGGGTCCTTCTTTGTAGAAATTGGGTTGTTCCTGGAATCCAATCTATTTCTCTTCCTGCACTTTTCTGAGCCAATCAGGGCTTCTATTTCCTGTGGGTCATACTCTACTTCACTGTCGGGAATGCCGCTAGATCCCCCTTCAGTCAATTCTGGGAGATGTGTCCTTCTTCTCCACATGAATAGCATGTCTTGGTGTAGGGTTTAATTGAGTCTTCTTCGGGTGTGTCCTCCACCTCTTCCTTCATCACAGGTTCTTCCAAAATTTCCATGAGGGCTCATTTCATTACTTCTTTCTTCTTCTGGATGGTTCTTTGTTCCATGGGGTAAATGTGACACTGAGCAGGGTAGTGGGTACGCCTTTCACACAAGAAACAAGTAATCTGCCTAGTTGGGCATTCTTCAGCTGGGTGACTTTCTTCACAATGAGGGCATTCATCCTTGTGTTCTTTATGGTTGTGTCCTATTTCTCCACAGAGCTTGCATGCACAAGGTTTCTTCATACCATTTCCATAAGGCTTCAATTTCTGGGACACAAGTCGAGACTTTTGCAGAGTCAACTTAAATTCTTCCCAAGTGGTTACTCTTTGCCATCCAATCATGGTTTGGTACATCCTCCACCAATTAGCAGCACCTCTTTCAAAGCACTGGGGAGCATGCTGGGCCATATCCTTTCCGGCTATATTGTTATTCTTCATGTGATCTTCCATGTTCTAAATCCATCGGTCCGTCTCCAATTGAGTCATCGGTCCAGAAAATATGAGTTCATCCCCATTCACCCTCTATTGGTTCCAAGGGTTTAGGGGTGAGATAATAGAAAATTTTAAACAAGTTCAAATAATTTAAACTATGGCACATCATTGTAATCATGCAAATGGAGGGTGTGGCTTGCCTGGGGTAGATGAAATCACCGGGAAGAAGTACGAGAAGCTCGCGGAAAGAATCACCGGAAAACATTCTCTCTCATAGGGGGCTGATTTAGTGCAAGGGAAAATGATCATTTTCAGAATGTTAACACATGGTGAAAATGATATCAACAGAATGGGCTCGACAAGACGAAGAAATGGGCTCTGGAATCACCCCATTTGGAGTTGTGAGCAAAGAGTTGTGAAGAGTTTTCTACTAGGGACCTATCTATAATGAAAATATTTACAAACGGGGCCAAAACAGAAAAACAGAAAGCATAGTTTGAAGAGTACGCCTTAGCTTTAGGGAAAACGCATTGCGGGCTGAAACAGAGAGAAAATACGCTTTCGGAATAATGAAAATGTACTTTGAGCTGAAGCACCCAGAGAATACGCTTTCAGCTTATGAAGACGTACCGACGGAATAGCGCGTCCACTTATCCATGTCATCAGTGGCGGGGCCGGGCTCCTGGGTCACTTATAGGTGGGGCCTGCCGTCGACTCTCTCTCCTCCCTCGTTCCTTCTTCTTCCTCCCGCGCTCGAGAGATACAGAGGCGAGGCCGGCCACCTCGATGGCGAGTCCCGACGACTCCGGCTATCTCCGGAAATGCTCGGCACACCGGCGTGTTCGGGAAGAAGCGGCGCATTTGATGGCGTAGGGCACAGCCACCGAGGAGCACCGAGGCGAAGGCAGTTTTGAGGACGACGGATGGCAGCTACGGGCGTCGGTGGATTTGGCGGTCCAAGACACCCGAGGAGAAGGAGGAAATGTGGGGAGGTTCGGGATGCTCTGGGCTGTCTATTGGAGGTGGAAAGAGTGAGAGGGAGGCTCGGACTCAAACTAATTTAGGATGGAGGCTGTGGCGGACATGGTGGCTGGGTGGCGGGGAGAGCTTCTCCGGCTCGAAGGAGAAGCTGGGGACGGTGTTGGGAGGTTTTTGAGGAGGCTGGTGAGCTCGGGGGGGGGGGGCTCGGAGTGGCTATATATAGCCGAGGAGCAGGGGCTTGAGCTGGCGTCATCGCGGACGCGTGTGCACGCACCCGAGCTTGGTGGTAGACGACGGAGGAGGAACAGAGGAGGATCATGGGGAGGTAGACGACTCCAGGAAGCACGGGGGGGGGGGGGAAGAAACGACCGCAATTATTGCCTTGTCGGCCACTGTTTGCCCATGGGCGCGCGGCGGCGAGTGTCGGTGAGGAAGCATACGGAGGGGGAGAGGGGTCCAGGGGAACGACAACGACGAGGTAAAGCCAGTAGACATGCTCACGCACGAAGACGACGAGTGGGAGAGGTGCCGAAGCACAAACGACGCCCTGGATGCGGCAAATGCACAAAGAGCGCGTAAATGGGCATGCCAGCTACACGGTCACCACGGGACAAGGCACAGGGAGGTCACAAGGGGATTGCAAACTATGTCTGAGCTGAAGTCCATCAAGATGGAGCATTTATGACACTATGGCTTGATCTGAGGCACTATGGTTAAGTTGGAACTAAGCTCTGAAGTTTACTGCATCAAACTTGGCAGAGCACTGCTGATCAACAGGGAAGGTATTGGAGCCAGTGGTGTTGTCTGGGATGATTAACTACGGAAGTACTATGATCCTATAGGTTATGAGGTGAAATGGAGCACAGAAAAATGGAGTTGCTTTGTAACTACCATTATTGGTTCAGATGCTTGATCAGGAAGGTGCACTCACATGGAGTATCAACTTGAGATGAAATTGGGTATATCATGACGATTTGGACATGTTATGATTCTGTAAAAATTTCACACCAATTGGACAAGCCAAAATGGTACTTGCTTCACACACATCCTCTCTGTCCAGAAACTAGAAATAAATCTAGAGGAAAATGGGCATGATGAATTGATCCCAAAATTGGTGGAGAGGGGTTTCATGGTCATGAGAAAGCTCTGGTAAATTTTCAGCCAAAATGAAGCAAGATAAAATATTCTTGCTTCACAATGAAAATATTCACACAAGCAAATATTTGATTATGTGCTCACATAGATGATTGGGTGGAGCTGAAAAATTGGAGCAGTGTGATAATATGAGCATATGAAGGAGTGTGCAAAATTTCCAGTCATTTGGATAACCCTAGCTAGTACTTCCTTCACAATGCCTTCTGTTTGACAGAAACTTTGGAAAAATGCTGAGGAAGATTAGCTAGGCAAATAAATTTGAATTTTGGCATGAGGCAATGATTTGGATGAAATAGCATGCCCAAAACTTTTGGGAGCCAACAAGGAAAGATATGTGGCACTTCCTTCACCGACAGCCACATTGGACAGAAATGAAGAATGATTATTGGGGAATTATTCTTGGGCTAGGACAGGAAAGTTTGGGCATATTTGAGCAACATATGACCCAAAGAAATTATGAGAATTAATTGGGATTTTTGGGTGGACAGAAATTTAGGTTGCTTCACAACCTAGGGGAGACAGGGTTATTCCTTTAATAGAAAAAGGAATATTCCCGAGAAAAACAATTTAGGTTTCGTCAAGCAATGAAGTGACATGATCTTGAGAAAGTTTTGAGAATTATGAGCTACCGGGGAGAACAAATGAAGATGATTTCCCATGTGATAAGGCCACAGAACCACTCCAAAAAGAAAAATAGAGCAAGAACCAATAAATCAAAAAGAAAAAGGAAAGGGCCAAAAACCAGGCTGTTACAAACCTTCCCCCCTTCAAGAAATCTCGTTCTCGAGATTTGGTTGCTCAGGGAACAAGTATGACTTGAGGACATCGGTTGAACTCGGGTATCCATTTCCTTTATTTATTGTTCCCCTAAGAATTTCAGATGATCAACTTACCTTGCTCTAGGGTGGTTTGCTTTGCCTTTCCCAAATTCTGTCCGATTTTTTCTAATATACCAATTCCTCTTGCTGATGTTGATTCTCCCATATCCGTCGTGATATCCAATGGGTCTGAGCAAAAAAAATTCTTTTGTCATGAAAACCTTTTTACTTCTGCCATCGGGTTTGCTCAAACAAATGCATGTCTTCCGGGTTCAAATAATGCTGAGAATTATGGCCATTCTCCTTTCGGTACCTGACTACTCACAGGTGGTACTGATTTATCTTGATTTGTTAATTGGGCTCGAGCATGAGATATGTACCAAATATTCGAATGCCTTCTGTCGTGAGCAATATGTAAGGGTATGGTCTTATAGCTGTAGCATACCTCAAATATTAGCATCTTGAGATGTCTTGACATGAGTGCTGGTGTGAAGATACTTTTCATGACCTGTTGTCCATGCACTTGGTTCCATAGTGCATATACATGGTCTGCGCTGATTGTTCGACCTTTGATTTACCAATGTGGTGGGTATACCTAGATGCGGTAATAGGCCATGAGATGCTTTAATACTGCCACTGAAGTCAAACTGCTGAGGTTGTACCTAAATCTTGGATCTTTCAAAACCGAATTGGGTATGCCGCACTAACCATTTTTACGCGGGTCAGCGGAATATGCGGTCCTTGTAGAACAGAGTAATCCTCTGAGGGTATGCCTTTGTGGCTCCATATGTAATTATGGCTTTCAACTGACTTGGGTATCCAGGCCCTCAGGGTCGCGCAAAAATCATCATCATACCTTTGCTGTCAGTCTCATCCTTGGACAGTCATGATTTTCTGTGTCTAGATACCTTACTGAAATAACTGGGCCACACATGTCCTTGATTCTTCGTATGATCATGGATGCAGTATTTTTGGCATAATTTCTTGTGCTTGTTTTCTGACCTGGGTCCGCACATATATGACATATGATCGGGGATTGTAGTTGTATAGAGCTCGTTGTTGAGGCCAGCCATACAAGAGGGTGACAATAGTTCATGAGAACTCCATGTCGGTGCAGGAATATTGACCTTGGTGGCCACTGTCAAGACTGTTGATTCTGTGATGTGTTCTCCAGATCTTGTCTATCCTTGTATTACATAAGATGTGTATCTCTGCTTATCTTAATTTTCATGGCTCATGAGGTTGTTGGATCCGTACCTTTCTTAGGTATGTCTGCTTGATCATTCTCGTATCCCATATGAGTGACTCATCTGACCGGGGATGCATGCTCACCATATGTATAAGAATCATATGGAACCGAATACTTGATTTTTGCATCAGACATTTGTCTTGGTGGAGTGATACTTCTGACAAAATCATTGGGAATCTAACCCTTCAATTGCACTGTCATATACTGCCTACTGACCGTGTCATCTCTTATAGAAATAGTGAATACAACATGCGGTGTCATACTGAAGAAGGCAAGGTGTCATGGGTTGAAAACTACACGAGTAACTTGTATGTCCGGGGATACATTCTAACCATATATGTGGGAAGATATGTATTTGAACAATTGATTTCTGAATAAGACCTATGCCTTGACTGATTTGTGCTTCTGACAAAATTATTGTGAATCTGATTCTTGAGATGTACCGCCACATACTGCCAACTCACCGTATAATCTCTGAGGACGGTGCAATAGTTTGTGACTGACACGGACTGAGTAACTTATGAGAGAAGCCATCCGGGTAGCTTGCTGAGGAAGACTCGTTAGCTTCTGCTCGAAGCTTTTGTCTGGGTAGCGTGCAGAAGAAATCTCGATAGCTTACACACGAAGCTTGGGCCAGGTATTGTGCTGGAGAATCCTAGGTTCCGTGCTTGAGAAGCTTCTCCTCAGTTTGCTTACTAAGAAAGATTCAACTTCTATTTGTCAGAAGCTCTTACCGAGGTATCTTTCTATGGAAGACTGGATATCTAGGACCGGAATCTGTCCATATATTATACTGGCAAAAATTGAGGAGCCTTGCATCATGAGTTTCTTTCGATGGCGTGTGGATGCATACTAAGTTTCTCATATCCAAAGCTTCACACTTGTGATATGCAGACTGAAAGGCATACTCGCACCCATAATATTCTGCGGCTGATTACTTGCATGAGAAAATTTGTTTGACTGTCTTCCTTGATCATAGCATATTCTGACTTTCTTTCGGAGTATAACATATTTCAAGCATCATTCATTGCTGAACCAAAACTTTGTATATGATCCATACATGTGACTAAAAATATTCCATTGGTCTTGCAACTGACTTGTCTTTCTGCTGGCTAGATCATTATTGTTGTGACAATTTTGTACTGATGTAGACTTGATTTATCCGTACTGTTGTGAGGAGTGCACACGAATGCAAAATTGATTATCAGCATCAAGAGCAGATATTCCCCATTTCACTGCAATCGGTTGAGTATTCCATTCTGTTTCGTTGAGTTTCCAAATATTTAAACTCCTTGCTGATTCTTCGGGTCCAGTGTTGGTTGATGAGCAACTTTAATAAGGGGAAAATATGGTAACACCGAGGGCCCAAAAATAAAGAAGCAAAGAAACAACTCAACTAAACAAAAGCACAGAAAACACTCAATTCACACACAAACAAGGTCACATTTTACTATTAGTCACACAATATGCATGCCTACTTAAGCACAAAAATCTCGTGGGATCTCTGGTACTACGATCTAACATGCTGTGATGGTGTGCACGAGAACGAATAATTGTCTGGAAGGACTGGTGTAAACATCGATACACCAAGTGCTTGCTTAGTCGGGTAGCAACCTTGACTACCTCGGAGTCGAGGACGTAATTGGTAAGCATGTAGCGGAACACGAATGTCGCGACCACATAATTATTGTCGGTGTCAAAACTAGTGGATCTCGGGTAGGGGGTCCCGAACTGTGCGTCTAGGATCGATGGTAATAGGAGACGGGGGACACAATGTTTACCCAGGTTCGGGACCTCTCTACGGAGGTAATACCCTACGTTCTGCTTGATTGATCTTGATGAATATGAGTGTTATAAGAGTTGATCTACCACAAGATTGTAATGGCTAAACCCTAGAAGCCTAGCCCGTATGACTATGGTAATGAGTATATATCATTTCCGGACTAACCCCTCCAGTTTATATAGACACCGGGGGAAATCTAGGGTTACATAGAGTCGGTTACATAAGAAGGAATCTTCATAGTCGGTCGCCAAGCTTGCCTCCCACACCAAGGAGAGTCCAATCCGGACACAGGTACAGTCTTTGGCCTTCATGTCTTCATAGCCCATCAGTCCGACCCATGGATAACAGCCGGATGCATGAGGACCCCTTAGTCCAGGACTCCCTAAGTAGCCCCTGAACCAGTCTTCAATAGCGAGGTGTTCGGCATACAAATTGTCTTCGGCATTGCAAGGCGGGTTCCTCCTTTAATGATCTCCATGTGATGTATTCGGCCATCAGTTCAATGTTGCTCCCCTCGGCTTCTGCGCGTTGAATAACTTCGCCTTCCATGTGTTGAGTGAAGGTGGAAGGTCAGGGTATTTTTGTAGATAACACCCTGTCCATGCAAGGAAGAGCGCCTATTAAAGAGATTTGGATAACACCCTGTCCCACAGTCAATTGACGAAGTTGCAGACGCAGTGATTTCTTCCCCCCGTGGATCTAGTTCCTGGTTGAGTGGGGCTAGGTTCCTTCAACGTTGAGACTCAGGCAGAGGACTTTCCCAATCCATCTGGGGGAGAGCGAGTATGTTTCGTCCCCTACCTGCTAAGGGGCGTTGGATTTCCCATTCAACCGTTCCTCCGAGGGCTTTTGGAATATTATGGCCTCCAGCTGCACAACTTCACCCCTTCCTCCATTCTGCACATTGCGGGTTACATCGCCTTATGTGAATTATTCTTGGGTATCGAGGCTCATTTTGAGATGTGGAGGAAGTTGTTCTATTTTGTCCTGCGTAATCACGAGGGGCCAATATTTGAAGTAGGTGGAGCCGAAGTATGGCGTATCGCCGATACCGGATATCTGTCCGGCACACCAAGGAAGGCACCCGAAGAATGGCCTTCTAAATGGTTCTATATCGAGGACGTCGCGCTTCCTGACCCAGTTCAAAAGGGTCTTCCTGAATTTGCAAGTGTTCCGCTGAAGAAACGCCAAAGTTGGCATCCCCGAAGTCTTGAAGAGGATGACAGCGCGGAAGTTCACCGGCATATGAGCACGATAAAGATGCTCGCTCAGTCCGGACTCACAATAATCGAGGTAATGGCGATCTCCATAGTCTGAGGGGTACAACCGCTACAATACAGAGGGCTGCCCATGTGGCACTACAATGGATAGGATGACACCTCCTGCTATGGCCGGAAGGGTCCGAATACCCCCGCCGCTCTGGCCAAAATATTGGCCGAGCTATTTAAAGGGGAGGAAGAGGAGTTTCTCCACATTAAGCACATATATGGGTATTCTATGTATGATCCTCCCAGTTGGGTAAGCCTCAACCCCTCTATTCCACTCATTCCACTTCCGGATTACTTTTGGTAAATTTCAAGTCTGTTTGTTATGACAGCACTGGCAGAAGGTCACCGAAGGACTTCATAGTCCCGCCCCATAGCCGGAGATCCAAAACCCGGAGTTAGATCCTGGGTTGAAGAGGATCCGGATATATTCGTGGTGCTTGCCGAGGGAGTGTTTTACCAGACAAGCTATGATGGCACAGAAGTGGCCATCATCGCTGACTACCCTGGCCTTCTTCCTGCTTCACATGTAAGAAACATCCTCTCTAAAAGAGTGCTCTTATTCTGCCTCACCCACCGCACTATATCGTGCTTCATAGGGGAGACATTCGGCGATTTCGAAGATATCGGCTCCCGCACTGGGCAAGCCTTCGAAGAGGAAGGCGGGTGAAGACACAGCCAGGCCTTCATCGAGGAGGTACAGATAAACATGCTTTTCAGCAGTCGCATCCGACTGTGACTCGTGTGTTTGTTTGGTTACAGGAAGAAGGTTCGCCGAACTGTGTCCAGGGACCCAGTCGGTGGTGTTTCCGACAACCAGAATTTAGATCCAATCGGGGAGACTGGGGCTGGTGCAGGAACAACACCGGACTGCCCTTTGGCCGAGGGTTCGGAAAATATGTACGTACCAACTCGGAGGTAGAGAGTGCCATGAACCATCGGCGCTGCAGGACTGTCTTGTAAGACCCCAAGTTCTCGGAGGAGGCTTTTAATGCCTTTAGCTCGGGCGACACGTACATCCAAGCTGCTCGAGATGGGCTTAGAAGAGCCACGAAGCAATATCTGACGGATATGCAGGTAAGTTTTCTTTGTCAAAAAAGGATAACCATATGCCTGTAGCCCCGAGACTGAAAGCAGTTGGCACAATTGATTTAAGAATCATTGTACGACCAGGTCCTTATAGAGAAGAATTCCTTGTTAGCCCAGGAGCAGGAGCAGTGCCGAGCGCAGCTAAATGCTGCTACCGCCGAACTGGAAAACGTCAAGAAGTCGTCTTCTGGTACTATTCCCCTCCACCGAGGAACAATAATTATATACCAACTGTGCTAATTCTGCTGCTGATCGCATAATAGGGTCGTCTGATAAACTTGTAGAGAAGTTGAGGATCGCCCAAGAAGGAGAAAATGAGGCGAAAAGCCAACACGCCACAGGCGAGCTTGTGATGGCCCGCGTTAGAGACAAGAAAAACAAGCTACAGGATTGCAACACTACATTGGGTGAAGAATTGAAAGATGTTCGAGCCCATCTAGCTGATTTCGTGAAGGAGAGAAAGAAGCTGCGGGGCGGCATATTCAGTATGTGTCCGAACTATTTTTAAAGTAGTTCAGAGATAAATGGGACTGATATAGTCATATTTGCAGGTATATTGACAGGCCGTCCTGAAGAGGAGGTGTCCGGATCATCGAGTGATCTGCTGCAAAGACTGTCGCTAGTGCACGAACATGCCTGGATGGCTATGCGGAGCGTTGCCAAGGCCTTATGGCCCTCTGCCTCCCCTCTAGGAAGTATGGAGGAGCTTGTAGAGCTGTTCAAGGGAGCACGGTGGCGTATCCGACCATGGAAGATATCGGCTTGCCGAGAGGGTGCGCGAGAGGCCTGGGCCATGGTGAAAACACGATATACCAAGCTGGATCCAAATCACATGGCTCGGGTTGGACCGTTAGGGTCAAATTGGGAAGAAATTCCCGTTAGTTTAGTATATGACCAAGTAGAGGTGGCCGCCAAATATTCCCAACAGGATTGTAAGTTAGACTGCATGTTGGAAGGTGTAGAGGAGGAAGTGTTTGAGTCCAAGTGGATGTGTACTTTCTTCATTATGTAGAACCCTAGATGAATTGTATTTCATTTGTCATGGCAGACCTTTTCGCTTCAACCTCCGGACCCGAAGGTGCGGAGTGTTTCCGAATACCATCACAGCCGAACAGGTCGAGGTATGCCTGGAAAACAAGGCGTAGGGGTCATAGTTGCTTGAACAGACAAGTTGTATCCAGCTAGCTATGTTATATTACATTAATATCGTAAGATACATCTTCCAGACAGAATAGTTCCGTTAAGGGTTCCTTTCCCTGGGTGTACATGCATTTAATGTGCATGTCCGAATTGTGATGTGAGCACCACAGTTTGTATAACTTCTGGGGGGTGCACAATGGAGTGAGTTTAAAAAAACATCTTTAATTCACCGATCGAATATTTCCTTAAGAACGCTCGCTTTCGGCTTCACCCAGTCTGAGGTACACATCCGGATGACCTGGAAGTAACAATCGCTGAGGTGCTCCCTTTATGCTCAGGCCGAACTAACGGGAACGTAGGGCATAAGCATAGGAGCTAGGCAACTAGCTTGGCCAAAACGAGAAAATTACAGGGGAGGAGGAGACGAACAAAATAATCTGAAAAGTGAGAAAATTAAAGCGAGAAAGAAGAAAGTAATCTGAAAAGAGAGAAAAAAATAATGGAAACTACAGGGGAGGAGGAGACGAACAAGGGGTTTGGTGCTAGGAATAGAATCTTCGGAGTCTGGCCGTGTTCCAGGGGTTCGGATCGAGGAAATTGTTTGATGCACCGCGAAGACGGTATGCACCTCCGGTGAGAACTTCATCAATTATGAAGGGACCCTCCCATTTGGGCTTGAGTTTGTCCTTTTTCTTCTCCGGCAGGCGCAAAACAAGTTCGCCAACATTGTAAGTCTTGGCCGGTACTTCTTTGTTTTGATATCTTCAAGCCTGCTCTTGGTAAAATGTTGAACGGGATTTTGCGACATCGCGTTCCTCCTCCAGCGCATCTAGGCCGTCCAGCCGAGCAAGCTCGGCTTCTCTCTCTTCGTACATACGCACTCGAGGTGAGTCATGAATAATATCATAGGGCAATACGTC
Organism: Triticum aestivum; assembly: GCF_018294505.1. Taxonomy (NCBI): domain Eukaryota; kingdom Viridiplantae; phylum Streptophyta; class Magnoliopsida; order Poales; family Poaceae; genus Triticum; species Triticum aestivum. The sequence continues at coordinate 431,183,525 of NC_057803.1, forward strand.
CTCTGCGCCATACACCATGAATAAAGGTGTGTATCCGGTAGTACGGTTGGGTGTGGTCCGCAGCCCCCAGAGTACGGAGTCGAGCTCCTCAACCCAGTGCTTGTCTGATTCTTCCAAAGACCGCACTAGTCTGGGCTTAATGCCGCTCATAATAAGACCGCTGGCTCATTCGACTTGACTGTTGGTTTGTGGGTGGTAGACGGAGGCGTAATCGAGTTTAATACCCAGATTAGCACACCAGGTTTTTACCTCGTCGCCTGTGAAATTAGAGTCATTGTCGGTGATGATGTTGTGTGGGACACCATAACAATGCACAACACTGGATATGAAGTCTATCACTGGGCCGGACTCAGCCGTTTTGACCGGTTTAGCCTCTATCCACTTAGTGAATTTGTCCACCATAACTAGAAGGTATTTTTTCTTATGGCTTCCCCCTTTAAGGGGTCCAACCATATCCAGTCCCCAGACCGCAAAAGGCCAAGTGATGGGGATAGTCTGTAAGGCTGTTGGGGGCATGTGGCTTTTGCTGGCGAAGAGTTAGGATCCGACATAGCGTTGGACGAGGTCCTGTGAGTCGGCTTGGGCTGTCGGCCAATAAAACCCAGTACGGAAGGCCTTGCTAAAAAGAGCCCGAGCTGCGACGTGGTGTCCACTGAGACCGGCGTGAATTTCCACTAAAAGTTGCCGCCCCTCTTCTTCAGAGATACATCTTTGAAGTACTCCAGTGGTACTTTTCTTGTAGAGCTCTCTGTCGTGAACCTTGTAGGACTTTGAGCGCCGGACAATGCTGTGAGCCTCATTCTGGTCTTTGAGGAGCTTCTTCCTATTAATGTAGGCCAAGAAAGGTTCGGTCCATGGAGCAATTACTGCCGTAATGAGATGGGCCGACGGTGTTACTTCGGTGGCTGAGCCCCCGATACTATCGGTGTGTTCGGGATTTGGAATTGTATTCGGATCTGGGCTATTGTTGCCGCCCTCCCCTTGCCACAACACAGATGGCTTGAAAAGCCTTTCCAGGAAGATGTTGGGTGGGACGGGGTCGCGCTTAGAGCCGATGCGATCAAGGACGTCTGCCGCTTGGTTACTTTCTCGGGCGACATGAGCCCCTCGAACCGAGCCGACATTTTTAATACAATATTACGATAAGCTGCCATCTTTGGATCTTTAGCATCAAAGTCGCCGTTTATTTGAGATATGGCGAGGTTCGAGTCCCTGCGCACCTCCAGGCATTGTATGCCCATGGATACGGCCATCCGAAGACCATGAAGTAGGGCCTCGTATTTGGCTGCATTGTTAGAGTCTGCGTATAATATCTGGAGTACATACTGGACGATGTCTCCAGTGGGGGATGTTAAAACGACTCCCGCTCCCAACCCTGCTAACATTTTGGAGCCGTCAAAATACATAACCCAATTGGAATATGTGCCATATTCTTTAGGGAGTTTGGCCTCTGTCCATTCGGCGATGAAGTCGGCCAGTACTTGATATTTGATGGCTCGTCGTGGCTTGTGTGTTATGTCGAATGGAAGTAGCTCTATGGCCCATTTGGCGATCCGTCCTGTGGAATAGCGATTTTTTTATGTCATTGAGTGGGACCTCAGAAGCCACCGTTATGGAACACTCCTGGAAGTAGCGTCGTGGCTTGCGGGATGACATGAAGACCGTGTATGCTATCTTTTGGTATTGGGGGTACCGGGATTTGCACGGTGTGAGGACAGTTGATACGTAGTATACCGGTTTTTGGAGCGAAATTTGTGTCCATCATGTTCTCGTTCGATGGCGAGCACGACGCTCACCACCTGATGCGTTGCCGATATGTATAATAACATGGACTCGCCAGTGTTTGGTGCGGCCAGGATTGGGTTGCTTTCTAGGGGGCCCTTTATTTCCTCTAGTCTAGCAGTCGCTGCGTCTGTCCATTCAAAGTTATCAGTGCGCCGTAAGAGGCGATCGAGTGGTAGTGCCTTTTCTCCTAATTTGGAGATAAATCGGCTTAGCGCTACTACGCATCCAGCTAGCTTTTGGACCTGTTTGAGGTCTGTTGGTGTAGCCAACTGTGATAGAGCTTGGATTTTAGCTGGATTTTCTTCGATTCCTCTATTGCAGACAATGAAGCCCAACCGTTTTCCATTGGGGACGCTGAAGACACACTTTTCCTGGTTGATCTTAATGGCATACGCCTGGAGGTTGTCGAATGTAAGACGTAAGTCATCTATTAATGTTTCGAAGTGCCTAGTTTTGATGACGACGTCATCGACGTAAGCTTCTACCATTTTGCCGATCTGTTTCTCCAGGCATGTTTGAATCATGCGTTGGTATGTGGCACTGGCGTTCTTGAGCCCAAAAGGCATGGTGTTGAAGCAGAAAGGCCCATATGGGGTGATAAATGCTGTTGCGGCTTGATCAGACTCCTTCATTTTGATTTGATGGTATCTGGAATATGCATCAAGGAAACACAGTGAGTCGTGTCCTGCGGTGGCGTTGATGATTTGATCAAGGCGGGGGAGGGGGAAGGGATACTTAGGGAAAGCCTTGTTGAGGTCTTTGAAATCGACACACAGGCGCCAGGATCTTTCCTTCTTTGGTACCATCACCAGGTTTGCCAATCAGTCCGGATGTTTGATTTCTCTAATAAATCCAGCCTCGATGAGTTTGGCCAGCTCCTCCGCCATGGCTTGTCTCTTGGGTTCAGAAAAGCATCACAGTGTTTGCTTAACCGGTTTAAATCCCTTTAATATATTGAGGCTATGTTCGGCCAGCTCGCGTGGGATCCCTGGCATATCTGAAGGGTGCCAGGCGAATATGTCCAAGTTTTCACGCAGGAATTCTCATAGTGTGGTGTGAACTGTTGGGTTCAGTTGAGCTCCGATAGATGTTGTCTTCTTGGGGTCCGTTGGGTGCACCTGGAATTTGACTATTTCTTCTGCTGGTTTGAAGGATGTGGATTTAGGGCGTTTATCGAGGATCACGTTGTCCCTGTCCACCGTGGAGCGTAGTGCAGTTAATTCTTCGGCCGCAACGGCTTCGGATAGCACCTCCAGGGCCAGGGATGCGGTTTTGTTTTCAGCGCGGAGTGCTATCTCCGGATCACTGACGAGAGTGATTATACCGTTTGGTCTAGGCATTTTGAGCTTCATATACCCGTAATGGGGTATGGCCTGAAAGCGTGTAAAAGCATCCCGCCCCAACCGGGCGTGATATCCGCTGCTGAAAGGGGCCACTTGGAAAGTTATTTCTATGGACCGATAGTTCTCCGGCGTGCCGAATACTATGTCAAGTGTGATTTTTCCCGCGCACCACGCCTCCCGACTGGGGATAATTCCTCGGAAGTTTGTGTTACTTTTCTTGATGTGGCTCATGTCTATTTCCATTTTATGAGGTGTGTCCTCATAAATGAGGTTTAGTGTGCTGCCTCCATCCATGAGGACCTTGGTAAGTCGAAACCCGTCCACGATGGTACTGAGGACTAACGCGGCTGGCGCTTGTACTATTCTGTACTTTGGTTCGTCACCGGTGTTGAATGTTATAGCCGTGTCGTTCCAGGGGTTTATTTCAGCAATTTGGAAGACTTCGGTGAGCTCATGAAGTGCCCTTTTACGCTTGTTGTTTGAAGTGAATGTCTCAAACACTGTCAACACTCTTGAGTTATCGTCCTCTGGGGGATGTCGTTCTGGGTCGTCCTTGATAAAGATGCCCTCGCCTCTCTTGGCTACTTGTCGTAGTATCCAACATGCTCTAAGGCTGTGGGTTGCCACGGTATCTGGTGTTGTATGTATTTTGCATGGGCCATCGAGCCACCCCATCAGAACGGTGCCGTACCACATAGCGGTTTTGTGTTTCTTGACTATTGGAATGGGCGCGCCACGAGGGTACGCCCTTTTCGCCTGTAGGGAGAGTTGAGTTGGGACTGACGATTCCCAGCGAGGTGCCTGAGTTTTCCATGCGCTCTCCATCGTGCTATACTTTTGTACGATGGTTGCTAAGTCAGCGAATTTCAGTATGCGGTGGCGATTGATGGCGTTGAGGATTCCTTCGTCCGCACAATTTTGGCAGAATGCTGATATTGCGTCCTCGTCACGGCAATCTTTTACCTTGTCTTTGACAAGGATGAATCTAGCCCAGAAGTGGTGGACCGTTTCTTGAGGCTACTGTTTTATGCTCATGAGAGCGTCTATGTCCGGGTGGGTGGGTGGAATTTAAATCCAAACCCGACCTAGCCGATTATCCGGAGTCTGATGACCTTCCGGGCTTAATAGTCCGGGTTCCAGAATATCTTCTGATTGTTTAGGACCGTCGTCTGATGCTATGTTCGGAGGGTTGGTCGCATCCTTTCGCGGGTGAGTATCCGGCTCTTCCTGATCGGCAATCCGAACATAGTCCATCTTCGGCCTAGAAGAACACTCGCCGTCCTGCTCCACGACTACCGCAATCTGGTGGGTGATCGGTAGGGTCTCGATTTCTCCTTGATTGGTTTTAGGCCTGATCCGATCGTAGTCTGTGGCTATTTCCAAGGCAGCGATGCGATCTAGGAGTTCGTTCAAAGACGAAAACTCCATCAAATCCATCTTCTTGGAGTGCTCGGAGTTGATGCGAAGGGGGTTTTCGATGGCCCGAGAGGTCATCGTCGGCTCAACGGCCGAACGGGCAATCATAGTAAAGCCGCCCAGCCGGAGGGTTTGGCCTGAGGCCAGAGCTCCCCTGGAGGTGATGTTGTCTTTAAGGACAAGGCAAGCCATCGAGGCTTTCATTGACGGCAAAGTGGAACTCTCAATGAAAGCACCAATGTCGGTGTCAAAACCGGCGGATCTTGGGTAGGGGGTCCCGAACTGTGCGTCTAGGATTGATGGTAACAGGAGACGGGGGACACAATGTTTACCCAGGTTCAGGCCCTCTCTATGGAGGTAATACCCTACATCCTGCTTGATTGATCTTGATGAATATGAGTGTTACAAGAGTTGATCTACCACGACATCATAATGGCTAAACCCTAGAAGCCTAGCCCGTATGACTATGGTAATGAGTATATATCCTTTCCGGACTAACCCCTCCAGTCTATATAGACACCGGGGGGGAATCTAGGGTTACATAGAGTCGGTTACATAAGAAGGAATCTTCATAGTTGGTCGCCAAGCTTGCCTCCCACGCCAAGGAGAGTCCAATCCGGACACAGGTACAGTCTTCGGCCTTCATGTCTTCACAGCCCATCAGTCCGTCCCATGGATAACAGGCCGGACGCCTGAGGACCCCTTAGTCCAGGACTCCCTCAATTATCAAGCAGACGGAAAAGATCCGTACTCGTCCAAGAAATAGGATAGCGAGGAAAAACTGAGTCGACTGGTATTGCCCGTTCTTGATGACTAAGATCATTAAGGGTTGCCAACACAACAAGATAAAAGGCATGATTCGGGATAGAAGCATGTGCATCACCAAAACGATACGCGGGGCTGAAAGAAAGACATCGACGCGATACCTGAGCACCATTCCTGGAAACAGTGTCGGGATCACTTGGCAACACTCTGCTGGGACATAAATGACACTAATCACCGAAGAATAGGACAAAAAAGAAACTAGAAGAAATGCAGGGGCTGAGCTGTAGTGGATCCGAACCGATGCCAGCTACACTCACCAGATAAACCGTTAGCAGCAAAATAGTAAGACTGTATCCATGCTATGCAACAAACAAATGCAACAACCAAATGCAACAAACAAGATATACTCTATACCACCGATTACTACCGCTCACGCTGACTAGGGCGTCCTACAGCTAGACCTCCTCTGATACAAAGCCTGTGGCACCCTGGCTCATAGAAACCAGAACGCCCCGTATTCCAGCCCAGAGATCGAGGAGAAGTCTCTGGAAAACGACATTGCTTGATGCTACCTCTTGAGCACTGCGTTGGTTTTCCCTCGAAGAGGAAAGGGTGATGTAGTAAAGTAGCGTAAGTATTTCCCTCAGTTTTTGAGAACCCAGGTATCAATCCAGTAGGAGATCACGCTCGACTCCCACGCACCTACACAAACAAATAAGAACCTCGCAAGCAACGCGATAAAGGGGTTGTCAATCCCTTCACGGCACTTACGAGAGTGAGATCTGATAGATATGATAAGATAATATTTTTGGTATTTTTATGATAAAGAGAAATAAAGATGCAAAGTAAATTAAACGGCAAAGGAAATAACTAAGTGTTGGAAGATTAATATGATGGATGATAGACCTGGGGGCCATAGGTTTCACTAGTGGCTTCTCTCAAGAGCATAGGTATTACGTTGGGTAAACGAATTATTGTCGAGCAATTTATAGAACTGAGCATAGTTATGAGAATATCTAGGTATGATCATGTACATAGGCATCACGTCCGCGACAACAAGACCGAAACGATTCTGCATCTACTACTATTACTCCACACATCGACTGCTATCCAGCATGCATCTAGAGTATTAAGTTCATAAGAACAGAGTAATGCTTTAAGTAAGATGACATGATGTAGAGGGATAAACTCATGCAATATGATATAAACCCCACATTTTTATCCTCGATGGAAACAATACAATACGTGCCGGTTCCCTTTCTGTCACTAGGATCGAACACCCCAAGATTGAACACAAAGCTAAGCACTTCTCCCATTGCAAGAAAGATCAATCTAGTAGGCCAAACCAAACTGATAATTCGAAGAGACTTGCAAACATAAACCAATCATACATAAAAGAATTCAGAGGAGAACCAAATATTGTTCATAGATAAACTGGATCATAAACCCACAATTCATTGGATCTCGACAAACACACCGCAAAAGAAGATTACATCGAATAGATCTCCAAGAAGACCGAGGAGAACTTTGTATTGAGATCCAAAGAGAGAGAAGAAGCCATCTAGCTAATAACTATGGACCCGAAGGTCTAATGTAAACTACTCACACATCTTTGGAGAGGCCATGGAGTTGATGTAGAGGCCCTCCATGATCAATGCCCCCTCCGGTGGAGCTCCGGAAAAGGCCCCAAGATGGGATCTCTCGAGTACAGAAGGTTCCAGCGGTGGAATTAGGTTTTAGTGGTGCTCCTGGATGTTTGGGGGGTATGTGGATATATATAGGAGGAAGAAGTACGTCGGTGGTGCAACAGGGGGCCCACGAGGGTGGAGGGCGCGCCCAGGGGGGTAGGCGCGTCCCCCTGCCTCGTGGCCGCCTCGTTTGTTTCTTGACACCCACTCCAAGTCTCCTGGATCCCATTTGTTGAGAAAAATCACGTTCCCGAAGGTTTCATTCCGTTTGGACTCTGTTTGATATTCCTTTTCTTCGAAACCCTAAAATAGGCAAAAAACAACAAATTGAGTTGGGCCTCCGATTAGTAGGTTAGTCCCAAAAGTGATACGAAAGTGAAAAATAAAGCCCATTAACATCCAAAATAGATAATCTAATAGCATGCAGCAATCAAAAATTATAGATACGTTGGAGACGTATCAAGCATCCCCAAGCTTAATTCCTGCTCGAGTAGGTAAATGATAAAAGAAGAATTTTTGATGTGGAATGCTTTCTAACATATTTTTCAATGTAATTTTTATTTATTGTGGCATGAATGTTCAGATCCATAAGATTCAAGACAAAAGTTTAATATTGACATAAAAATAATAATATTACAAGCATACTAACTAAGCAATCATGTCTTCTCAAAATAACATGGCCAAAGAAAGTTATCCCTCCAAAGCATATAGTCTGGCTATGCTCTATCTTCACCACACAAAATATTTAAATCATGCACAACTCCGATGACAAGCCAAGCAATTGTTTCATACTTTTGATGTTCTCAAACTTTTTCAATCTTCACGCAATACATGAGCATGACCATCGATATACCACTATATGGTGGAATAGAATAGTGGTTATGGAGAAGACAAAAAGGAGAAGATAGTCTCACATCAACTAGGAGTATCAACGGGCTATGGAGATGCCCATTAATAGATATCAATGTGAGTGAGTAGGGATTGCCATGAAACGGATGCACTAGAGCTATAAGTGTATGAAAGCTCAACAAAAGAAACTAAGTGGGTGTGCATCCAACTTGCTTGGTCATGAAGACCTAGGGCAATTGGAGGAAGGCCATCATTGGAATATACAAACCAAGTTCCATAATGAAAAATTCCCACTAGTATAAGAAAGTTATATCATGGTGCTACTTTGAAGCACAAGTGTGGAAAAAGGATAGTAGCATTGTCCATTCTCTCTTTTTCTCTCATTTTCTTTTTTTTCTTTGGGCCTTTTTTGGCCTTTTTTCTTTTTTTCTTTTTTTTCGTCCGGAGTCTCATCCCGACTAGTGGGGGAATCATAGTCTCCATCATCCTTTCCTCACTGGGACAATGCTCTAATAATGATGATCATCACACTTTATTTACTTACAACTAAAAAATTACAACTCGATACACATAACAAGATATGATTCTATGTGAATGCCTCCGGCGGTGTACCGGGATGTGCAATGATGCATGAGTGACATGTATGAAAATTATGAATGGTGGCTTTGCCACAAATACGATGTCAACTACATGATCATGCAAGCAATATGACACTGATGAAGCGTGTCATAATAACGGAACGATGGAAAGTTGCATGGCAATATATCTCGGAATGGCTATGGAAATGCCATAATAGTAGGTACGGTGGCTGTTTTGAGGAAGGTATATGGTGGGTTTATGGTACCGGTGAAAGTTGCGCGATACTAGAGAGGCTAGCAATGGTGGAAGGGTGAGAGTGCGTATAATCCATGGACTCAACATTAGTCATAAAGAACTCACATACTTATTGCAAAAATCTACAAGTTATCAAAGCCAAGTATTACGCACATGCTCCTAGGGGGATAGATTGGTAGGAAAAGACCATCGCTCGTCCCCGACCGCCACTCATAACGAAGACAATCAATAAATAAATCTTGCTCCGACTTCATCACACATCGGTTCACCATACGTGCATGCTACGGGAATCACAAACTTTAACACAAGTATATTTCTCAAATTCACAACTACTCAACTAGCATGACTCTAATATCACCATCTCCATATCTCAAAACAATTATCAAGTATCAAACTTCTCATAGTATTCAATGCACTTGTATGAAAGTTTTTATTATTGCCATGTTGTTCTAAAGGACTCTCAAAATAATATAAGTGAAGCATGAGAGAACAATATTTTCTATAAAACAAAACCACCGCCATGCTCTAAAAGATATAAGTGAAGCACTAGAGCAAAAAACTATATAGCTCAAAAGATATAAGTGAAGCACATAGAGTATTCTAATAAATTTCAAATCATGTGAGTCTCTCTCAAAAGGTGTGTACAGCAAGGATGATTGCGGTAAACTAAAAAGCAAAGACTCAAATCATATAAGACGCTCCAAGCAAAACACATATCATGTGGTGAATAAAAATATAGCTCCAAGTAAAGTTACCAATAGACGAAGACGAAGGAGGGGATGCCTTCCGGGGCATCCCCAAGCTTAGGCTTTTTGGTGTCCTTGATTTTACCTTGGGGTGCCACGGGAATCCCCAAGCTTAGTCTCTTGCCACTCCTTATTCCATAATCCATCAAATCTTTACCCAAAACGTGAAAACTTCACAACACAAAACTCAAAATAGAAAAATCTCGTGAGCTCCGTTAGCGAAAGAAAACAAAACACCACTTCAATGTACTGTAATGAACTCATTATTGATTTATATTTTTGTTAAACCTTATGTAATCCAACTTCTCTATGTTTTATAAACTCTTTTACTAGCCATTGATCCATCAAAATAAGAAAACAACACACGAAAAACAGAATCTGTCAAAAACAGAACAGACTGTAGTAATCTGTAGCTAACGCAAACAGTTGGAACCCCAAACATTCTAAAATAAATTTCTGGACATGAGGAATTTATCTATTAATCATATGCAAAAATAATTAACTAAATATCACTACCCAAATAAAAATGGCAGCAATTCTCGTGAGTGCTAACGTTTCTGTTTTTTACAACAAGATCAAAATGACTTTCCCCAAGTCTTCCCAACGGTTCTTCTTGGCACAAAAACTAATTAAACACAAAAACACAAACAAAACAGAGGCTATATAAATTATTTATTACTAAACAGGAGCAAAAAAGCAAGGAATAAAAATAAAATTGGTTTGCCTCCCAGCAAGCGCTATCGTTCAACGCCCCTAGCTAGGCATAAAAGCGAAGATATATCTAGGTATTGCCATTTTTGGTAGGCAATCCATAAGTGGCTATCATAATAGATTCATATGGTAATTTAACTTCATTTCTAGGGAAGTGTTCCATGCCTTTCCTTAATGGGAATTGGAATTTAATATTCCCTACTTCATATCAATAATTGCACCAATCGTTCTAAGGAAAGGTCTACCAAAAATAATAGGACATGAAGGATTGCAATCTATCTCAAGAACAATGAAATCTATGGGCACATAGTTCCTATTTGCAACAATAAGGACACCATTAATTCTTCCCATAGGTTTCTTAATAGTGGAATCCGCAAGGTGCAAGTTTAAAGAACAATCATCAAAATCACGGAAACCTTACAAATCACACAAAGTTTTTGGAATCGTGGAAACACTAGCACCCAAATCACACAAAGCATAACACTCATGATATTTAATTTTAATTTTTATTGTAGGTTCCCACTCATCATAAAGTTTTCTAGGGATAGAAACTTCCAACTCAACTTTTTCTTCATAAGATTGCATCAAAGCATCAACGATATGTTTAGTAAAAGCTTTATTTTGACTATAAGCATGAGAAGAATTTAGCACATATTGCAACAAGGAAATACAATCTATCAAAGAGCAATTATCATAATTAAATTCCTTGAAATCCAAAATAGTGGGTTCATTGATATCTAACGTTTTAAACTCTTCAATCCCACTTTTAACAATTTTAGCATCAAGATCTAAAGACTCCGAATTTTTGGAACGCCTTCTAGGTAAAGGTGGCTCGTCTTCAAGCCAATCGTTATAAAGATTCATATTGCAAAAAAAAGATTTAATAGGGGACACATCACTAACTTTTAGATCTTCATCCTTATTATCATGAAAACTGGAAGAACACGCTTTCACAAAGCAATCTTTCTTAGCACGCATCCTAGCGATTCTTTCTTTGCACTCATCAATGGAAATTCTCATGGTTTTGAGAGACTCATTGATATCATGCTTAGGTGGAATAGATCTAAGTTTCAAAGAATCAACATCAAGAGAAATTATATCAGCGTTCCTAGCCAATTCATCAATCTTAAGCAGTTTTTCTTCAATCAAAGCACTGCAACTCTTTTGCGAAGTAATAAATTCTTTAATACTAGATTCAAAATCAGAGGTTATATTATTATAATTTCCATAAGAATTTTTGTAGGAATTACCATAATTATTAGGGGAATTGCTACGAAACGGCCTAGGATTAAAATTACCTCTATACGCGTTATTACCAAAATTGTTCCTACCAACAAAATTCACATCCATAGATTCATTATTATTCTCAATCAAAGTAGAAAAAGGCATATCATTAGGATCAGTAGGAGCACTCTTATTAACAAACAATTTCATAAGTTCATCCATCTTTCCACTCAAAACATTGATCTCTTCAATTGCATGCACCTTTTTTACTAGTAGATCTTTCAGTGTGCCATTGAGAATAATTAACCATAATATTATCTAGGAGTTTGGTAGCTTCTCATAAAGTGATTTTCCATAAAAGTGCTTCTCGCTGCCGAATCTAAAAGATTTCTAGAAGCAAAATTCAATCTAGCATAAAAATTATGTATAATCATCCATAAATTCAAACCATGTGATGGGCAATTACGTATCTTTGATTTCATCCTCTCCCAGGATTTTGCAACATGTTCATGATCAAGTTGCTTAAAATTCATAATTTAGTTTCTAAGAGAGATGTTCTTAGCGGGAGGAAAAAACTTAGATATAAAAGCAGCTTTGCACTAATTCCATGAATCAATACTATTTTTAGGCAAAGACGAAAACCAAGCTTTAGCATGATCTCTAAGGGAAAAAGGAAATAGCTTCAATTTAACAATATCATTGTCCACATCTTTCTTCTTTTGCATACCACACAAATCAACAAAGTTGTTTAGATGGGTAGCGGCATCTTCACTAGGAAGGCTAGAAAATGGATCTTTCATGACAAGATTCAGCAAAGCAGTATTAATTTCACAAGATTTAGCATCGGAAAGACGAGCAATTGGAGTGCTAATAAAATCATTATTGTTGGTATTGGCAAAGTCACACAATTTATTATTATCTTGAACCATCATGACAAGCAAGCAATCCAACAGACGAGCAAACAAGAAACGGGCAAAAAGGCAAATAGAAAAAGAGAAGGGGGACGAATAGAGAGGGCGAATAAAACAAAAAGGTTGAAGTGGGCAGAGGAAAACGAGAGGCAAATGTAAAATAATGTAATGCGAGGGATAAGAGTTTGTGATGGGTACTTGGTATGTCTTGACTTGTGCTTGACTTGACTTGGAGCGAATCTCTGTCACGACCGGTTTTCCGGGTAATAAATTTCCAGAAAAGACCGCCGTGCTCATCAGCCCCAGGATTACTGTTAGCTGATGAGGCTCCAACTTGATACAGAAACTCCAAGCAAAAATACAAAATATGTAGTACAAGACCATTCTGGCCTGTGGGTACAACAAATGGTTTCTAGTGGTTGATGGCAGAAGCGGGTTGTGAAACATCTGTGTCTATGGGACTCCATTCCCCATGGGAACAGCTGACCAGGTTAAATTCCTATCTTCGCGAGGCTGCTATCTCCATTGAGTGGTTTCCGGGGCTGGCATCGCGTCGCTCCTCTCCGAGCAAGAAAAATCTGGCCAAGACAATAGCCAGGGACAAGCCAGTGAGTACTTTGAATGTACTCGCAAACATTATGAACACAGGTATAATATAACAATGATGTGCTGAAAAGTATTTTATGCTCATGACGTCAGTCACAAAAGATAAATAAATCTCGGATGCGTTTATGAAATAAATAACAAGTAATGCCACAGTCGAGCGTCTGAGTGACGCCACATAAAGGGCTTTAAAAGAAATGCCACAGTCGGGCGTCTGGGCGACGCCACATAAAGGGCTTTAAAAGAAATGCCATAGTCGGGCGTCTAGGCGACGCCACATAAAGGGCTTTAAAAGAAATGCCACAGTCGGGCGTCTGAGCGACGCCACATAAAGGGGCTTTAAAAGAAATGCCACAGTCGGGCGTCTGAGCGACGCCACATAAAGGGCTTTAAAAGAAATGCCACAGTCGGGCGTCTGGGCGACGCCACATAAAGGGCTTTAAAAGAAATGCCACAGTCGGGCGTCTGGGCGACGCCACTTAAAGGGCTTTAAAAGAAATGCCACAGTCGGGCGTCTGAGCGACGCCACATAAAGGGCTTTAAAAGAAACAATCATAGTGAATATCCCGAAGGTAGAACCATCCCAGAGATACACGATAATAACAATAATATCATGGGTTAGTCAACAATAATAATAATCATAGTTATCACAAGTCACAAGTAGTAATTCCATTTCTGGATTAACAGTTTCACCTCCGAAGACCGACGCTAAGACCGACACTTGACCCATCCCAGACTGTAATCCTTAACCATGGACACGGCTATTCGAATAGGTTTATTCTCTGTAGAGGGTGTACTCTTTACCCACGAGTAACGGATTTCTCTAGTCCAGCAGGACTAATTCCGTCTACGGTCTTTCTGTTGAAAACACACCTAACTTGCACACACCGGCTTATCTCACACGTGTCTGGAATCACCCACGACACCTGTTAAGCAAACTTTAAGTGGGGAGGCTACAACCTCACGTAGCATGGGATCAAATTTATATCGCGCGCTCTAAGGGGTGGCCTCCCCTCTCGGTCCCAACCGGAAACACCCATGCCCCCGGACCAGGTGGCCTGCCTACCAGCTACAACCGGTATCTTCCACCATGGCCTCTCTGTATGGTGTGTGCTGGAAAGAGGTTCACAACTTAGTGAACCGTACTCTACTTGCTGTAAAGACGAGTGGTAGTACGAAACAAGTATGGGGGTTACTGGAACAAGACTCGATCTACTGTCGACTCAGGAGGTTCAAGTATTCCCTGCATGATTAGCATGACAAATATATTCTCATCCAACAGAGTCACCTCTCATATCACCTTACCATGCCATACCAGACATAACCGTCCCGATGGAGACCGGCGACAAACTCAAGCCTACCCAAGGCAGAGGTTTTCCCGGGTTCCTGCCAGTATGCATGCAAGGCATAAGAGGGTGATTATCATCACAAGTGTGTCCATTTCCAACAGCATGGAAATCAACAACATGCACCCATGCATATGATCATATCACATGAAATAACAAGTCCTTCGAAATGCGGTGGTGTTATAAAGGTATCAACGATCACACCAAAATAGTATGCCGGGGTTCAGAATGCTTGCCTTCAATGTGTGGAAAGGCAGGGTGCACTCCAAAACTTTTGAAAGTTTCTTCTCTCTCCCAAAATCCTATTTAAAAATATATTTGAATTAACACACATTTCAAAAACAGAACCAAAAATTTGTTTGAAATTTTTTCAAATAAATCTTAAAATAAACTAGATCAAATATGAGGAAGGTAGGAAAAAGAACCAACCCATTTGGAGTTATATTTAAAAAGTTATAGCCAGTCAAAGATTTGGTCAAATCTGTTATTTAAAATAAAACAGAAAAGAAAACGGTTCAGATAGAAATACGCTTTCGGTATAGAGTAGGCGTACTTGAGGCTTTACGCCTCCACTTAACCGCGTGGACAGACACGAGGTCACTGACAGTGGGTCCAGGGGGCCCACTAGTCAGGTTTGACCAGTCTTCTCCCTCTTCTTTCTCTGTCCCGGGCAGAGGCGAGGCAACGGCGATCGTCGCCGGCGAACGGCGGCTCCCCGCGGGGCTCAGAGGGCGGGGATGGATCCGCCACTCCAGGGCGATCCTCCCGGTGGTCACCAGGTAGGTGGGGACGGAGGGAGCTGCCGGCGGCAAGCTTCTCGGCGGAGGTGGCCTCGGGAGCAAAGTGATTTTTCTCCCGCGGTGTGCCCCGATCAAAATTGAGTAGTGGGGATGGCTCACGGGAAGGTGAGGAAGCTCTTGGTGGAGAGAACGGAGAGTGGGAGACCCTGGTGGTGCCGAATTGGCCGGGGCAGTGGCGGCGGCTGCAGTTGCCGGAGATGAGGAAGGAGCCCTTCCCCGGGTCGATTTGCTGCCATGGGAGGACTAGGGGAGCATTCTAAGGCTTCCTGTGTGCACGGGGAGGCTCGGGGGCCTCCTTTTATAGCTTGTCGAGGTCGGTTCCGCGGCGGCCGGATAAGCTCTCCGGCGAACCTCCTCTCTGTAGCTTGCAGGGCAACGTGGCGTGGCTGGGGATGACGGCAAGAGCTAGTGGACGAGAGGGCACTGCTCTAGGGGCCAGGTGGCGAGCCGGGGTGGCTTGGGCGGCGCTGCATGGCGCAGGGCTGTCGGGTGGCGGCGGCGGCTAGCGCTTGGCCTGTCGGGCGCGGCGGGGCTGCTTGGCGCGTAGCTGAGAGAAGGGGAGTGCGTGGCGAGGTTCTGCAGAGCGGGCCAAAGCCGTGGGGGCCAGCGTGTCGGCTCGGCCGCGTGGCTGCAATACACGCGCTCTGGGCGCGTCCAGTGCACGCACTGAGTGTGCTCGACGAAATGCCAGAGCATGCTAGAGGTCGCGGTTGAGGCTGGCAAGTAACAGACCCAGGTTAGGAGCAACTGGAATCCTAGTGGACATGCTAGTATGATCCGAGGTGCAAGGTCACAATGCAAAGACAAAAACATGTCAAAACTGGCCATGCACACCAGATGTTTGACAAAATGCCAAGGTCACTTAGGCATTTCTTGGAGTGGCCAAAATCTCCAGATCAGTGTCTTTGTGGATGAAAGAGAGAGTGGTGATGTTAGTTGGACAAAAGAAGAAACTTGTTAGTGCAAGTTTACAAAACTTCAATTCTGGACAGGAAATAAATGACATTATTTCATGAACCAAAAATGATCCAAAAGGTGCATGCTCCTAGACTTAAGGGTTTAACATGGGGGACTACAAGTAGGAGAAATAATCAAGGGTTAAAGAGCAAGTAAAAACATGGTTGCTGTACAAACCATCAAGTTGGTCCAGAATGAAGATGAGGTTGATTCACTCAAATTTTTCAAAGGACACAAATAGGTTTTTGCACAAAGTGGGATAATAGGCTCCTACTGACCTCCCTTAATTTTCGTAGAAGTTTTAAAGAAATATTTAAATAGGTTGTAGTGCAAAATGCACTCTGGACCAGAGAAGAAAAATTGAGTGTAAGGCTCAAAATATTTCATGAATGAAATATATTTTAGCATAAAAGTGATTTAAAAACATCACATGACATCTCCAAATTTTTGTGGAAATTTTAAGTGAATTTATCAAATGGTTGTAGTTCAATTAAGGCCATTTAACCTAGAAAAACCCTTTTCAAGAAAATAAAGATCAAGCAACATAATTATTTAATTAGTTACACTGATAAAAGGAAAGTTTTTCTTGAGAGGTTAAAACAAGTCCAACAACATTTTTGAAAAGTTTT
Organism: Triticum aestivum; assembly: GCF_018294505.1. Classification (NCBI taxonomy): domain Eukaryota; kingdom Viridiplantae; phylum Streptophyta; class Magnoliopsida; order Poales; family Poaceae; genus Triticum; species Triticum aestivum. The sequence continues at coordinate 431,200,132 of NC_057803.1, forward strand.
CTCTTTGGGAAAAACTCATCATAACAGGGAAGGAAATGATTTAAAAATCAAAATGGAGCTCAAAAATTCAAAGTTTTAAATCCTGGCAAAATTTTATTCCATTAAAAACAAGGCCAAAATTTTTGGGGTGTCACAATACTAACCCCCTTAAAAAAAATCTCGCCCTCGAGATTTGCTAAAAGCGGTGTTAAGAAAATAAATACGCAATAAAGATGTAGCTACAGTGAGAGGGCAATAAGTGGTGAAAAACCACAGTGTGAAAAACTGGGGCTGCGCGGAAAAGTCTACGGTTCGGGACAAAACGGGTGAATTCTATGCTGGATATAAATTTAGGATAACTCCTAAATTTAGATATACGCTGGTCGCACCCGAGAGCACAGTGCTCTCTCTGGCTGACAGGTGGACCCGGGGTCCACTGTCAGTCTCCTCTTCTTCTCCCTCTGGCCCTTTCTTCCTCCTCTCTCCCGCGCGCTTTCTCCACCGGCGACGCCTAGTGTGTAGGGCATCTAGGCCGTACCGTGGTAGTGCGCGGCGTGCTAGCTGCTGGTGCAGCGTGCACTCACCTCGCGGGCCAGCGCGCTGTCGGCACTGCTCGCGGATTCGACTCCGAACACCGGCGATCGGCGACGAGCGGCGTTGGTGGACTTCGCCCACCGTACACCGAGCTCGAGCTATAAAAACGGCCGGGGTGCCTCTCTCTTCCTCCTTACACCTGGCCTCACTTCTCCTCCTCCTTATTTCTCCGTTACTGCTTACAGAAGCTCGGTCGAGGCTCTAATGGCGGAGGCGATGCCGGACTGGTTTGTGATCCTGATATGCGGAGGGCTGGCGACGCTGCTAGGGCTCTCTGTGCTCCTGTGCGCGATGATCTTCGACGAGTATCGCGATGCTGCGGCTCGGGTGTTGGCTCTCCGCGGTGGTGGTGATCATGAGGAGTAGATGGAGTGTGCTGGGTGCTAACTGTTGTTAGGGGGTGATTAGCTGGATGTAACACCGTTGCAAAGTTTTGCAAACAGTGTATGTGTCCGAATGATTATGGTTGTGAGTCTGCTCGTGGTGCTGAGTGAAATTAAATAATCCACGTCGTGAGAAGGTGTAGATGTAGCAACTCAGGCAAAAGAAGATCTCACTCCAGGGTTTTGCGAGGGGAAACAGTTAATTTAAAGGAGCATAAACCACAACAAAAACTACACACATTAGCAGAAGCCAAATAATTGACTCGTCGTACAAACTCAGGGTATTACACATAAGTCACACACATAAATAAATGCTGCAAAGAACAAATACAGTAGTGACGTCTAAAATAAAAATGGTAACTGGGCCGGGTCCTGATAAAATGTCTCTGGTAAAGGAATACATTCTTCTTCAATTGGAGGCAGTGGATTGACCAGTCGATGTATGCGTCTCTTCGTGTCAGGTCTCAGTGGTCTGCCGATGGCAATTTGAGGATTTAAATTTGCGAGGCTCTGGAGATAATCCATCACCCGCTGGTTTAAATGCTCTTGAGCAATTATGTACTGGATAAGGTTGGCCAGAACTGGGTCTCTCTCAATACGTCCACCGGGAAAAGATGTTACTTCTCCGGGTGCTGCACGACTCGGAAAGTAATAATATCCTCGTTCGCGGGCATAGGGTACTGCGGATCGAAGACGAGCAATCGCTTCTTTCGCAGCAGCCTCTATGGGCAAGTGTGGGGTTGGCATAGATTTCCCCACGAAGGAAACTTCCGTTGGATCTTGGTTGGGGTCTACAGGAGGAATGTGTACTGCTGCCCAATATTCCGAGGTGGATGGGGTGATCCTCGATTTGAACAGCTCGTACTGGGGTGGCTGGGTAGAACCCATGGTACTGCGGGTAAAATCCCACAATATTTTGACAAAGCTACCTGGGGTTGCATCTGGGGTTCTCAGATGAATGCTGGGGTTCGGCATGACAGGAAAAAGCGTGAGTGTTGTGCACAAAGTGAGGGTTGCTGGGTAAGGTCACAAGGTGGCCTTTATATAGCAATGGAGCCGGATCGTTTCACCGTGGTGAGAGGTAAAAAAAATTTCCAGCTTAGTTCCAAAGGTCGGGTCGGTGTCAGAGATACACATATCTCATAAAGAGACGTGTTACTGTGGTTGTCGTCGGGTTGGTTTTGGTAGTTGTGCCCGGAAAAATATGCGGCTATGCGCTGACCAAATATGCAAGGCTATTATTAAAACAGAGGCACAAAGAAAGGCTGCGTTAATATACGCGGTCGCATGATTACAAAGCGAGGATACATTGAAACTTGGTGCTACTCATACTGCTTAGTCTACCTCGTTTATGTCTAAACGGGCGTGCCTGGTGGATGTCGAGGCTTCTCCACGTGTCTCTCTGCCGGGATTAGTCGGAGATGGCGGAGGAACTGCAGGGTCGGGGTAGTGAGAATGACCACTGCGGGGATTGTTGGCCACAACCCCGTTGGAGTGTGCTCCCAATATGCGACGAAGCACTTCTGGGGTTATCGCAGCACCTTGGCCGATGGCTGTGGCAGATCTCGGGGTCTCTATCGGTTGTCCAAACAGCACGACTGGGTTGTCGGTGTTGGGCTTGTTTTCTTCTCTCGCTGGGGCTCGATGAACCAGCTCTCCACGAGCTGCGATTAGATCAATAGTGATCTGGTCGAACAGTGCCTCTAGTGCACTTACATAGCGCACTAGGTGCAATAATGCGGGGTCCGTCTCATGATCTCCATTGGCAACTTGGGGTGGTCTACCATACCCTTCTCGTCTGGGGTAGTAGTGGAACGAGCGACAGTTAACTCTGGGCGACAAGTGCCTGAGATGAACTATAGCCTCTCGAGCGGCTAGCTGGATAGCTTGTGGCTCAAAGGAAGTTGTTCTTCCGGTGAACCGGTAGGGGCGCTCGGGTGCTAGACTCCTACCGTAAATGTGCACAGTGGCCCAGAATTGGCGGTCTTCACCGCCCATGGGTCCTTGATACACAACATATTCTGGTGGCTCCTCTAACGCGTAGGCACGACGGGTGAGGTTTGCGAGGATGGTCACAAAACCTCCAAGGTTGGTTGCTGTGGTTTCGTTGTGCACTATAGGTCCAGGCATTGTGGCTCGGTTTGGGGTAGCGACTGTGTGTGCTGGTTTGGGGCTCGCGCGCCCCTTTTATAGGGAAAAGGGGACGGAATCTTCCTTCGCACGCTTGCAAGAAAAGACTATTTAGGGGCCGGTCACTGGCGCATGAGTGACAGGTTAGGTTGATAGGTTGGGCACCGACTGCCAAAAGTGTTGGGTCACTGTGTGGCTATCTTGCACGAGAAGCTTGGCTGGGGTTTGGTTAAGGTCTGGTGGGTTGGTTTGCCTAAGTTTATTGACCTGGCTAAGATAGGATTAGCCAATGGTCAGCCTGGCTCTGATACCAAGTCTGTCACGACCGGTTTTCCGGGTAATAAATTTCCAGAAAAGACCGTCGTGCTCATCAGCCCCAGGATTACTGTTAGCTGATGAGGCTCCAACTTGATACAGAAACTCCAAGCAAAAATACAAAATATGTAGTACAAGACCATTCTGGCCTGTGGGTACAACAAATGGTTTCTAGTGGTTGATGGCGGAAGCGGGTTGTGAAACATCTGTGTCTATGGGACTCCATTCCCCACGGGAACAGCTGACCAGGTTAAATTCCTATCTTCGCGAGGCTGCTATCTCCATTGAGTGGTTTCCGGGGCTGGCATCGCGTCGCTCCTCTCCGAGCAAGAAAAATCTGGCCAAGACAATAGCCAGGGACAAGCCAGTGAGTACTTTGAATGTACTCGCAAACATTATGAACACAGGTATAATATAACAATGATGTGCTGAAAAGTATTTTATGCTCATGACGTCAGTCACAAAAGATAAATAAATCTCAGATGCGTTTATGAAATAAATAACAAGTAATGCCACAGTCGGGCGTCTGAGCGACGCCCCATAAAGGGCTTTAAAAGAAATGCCACAGTCGGGCGTCTGGGCGACGCCACATAAAGGGCTTTAAAAGAAATGCCACAGTCGGGCGTCTGGGCGACGCCACATAAAGGGCTTTAAAAGAAATGCCACAGTCGGGCGTCTGAGCGACGCCACATAAAGGGGCTTTAAAAGAAATGCCACAGTCGGGCGTCTGAGCGACGCCACATAAAGGGCTTTAAAAGAAATGCCACAGTCGGGCGTCTGGGCGACGCCACATAAAGGGCTTTAAAAGAAATGCCACAGTCGGGCGTCTGGGCGATGCCACATAAAGGGCTTTAAAAGAAATGCCACAGTCGGGCGTCTGGGCGACGCCACATAAAGGGCTTTAAAAGAAATGCCACAGTCGGGCGTCTGAGCGACGCCACATAAAGGGCTTTAAAAGAAACAATCATAGTGAATATCCCGGAGGTAGAACCATCCCAGAGATACACGATAATAACAATAATATCATGGGTTAGTCAACAATAATAATAATCATAGTTATCACAAGTCACAAGTAGTAATTCCATTTCTGGATTAACAGTTTCACCTCCGAAGACCGACGCTAAGACCGACACTTAACCCATCCCAGACTGTAATCCTTAACCATGGACACGGCTATTCGAATAGGTTTATTCTCTGCAGAGGGTGTACTCTTTACCCATGAGTAACGGATTTCTCTAGTCCAGCAGGACTAATTCCGTCTACGGTCTTTCTGTTGAAAACACACCTAACTTGCACACACCAGCTTATCTCACACGTGTCTGGAATCACCCACGACACCTGTTAAGCAAACTTTAAGTGGGAAGGCTACAACCTCGCGTAGCATGGGATCAAATTTATATCGCGCGCTCTAAGGGGTGGCCTCCCCTCTCGGTCCCAACCGGAAACACCCATGCCCCCGGACCAGGTGGCCTGCCTACCAGCTACAACCGGTATCTTCCACCATGGCCTCTCTGTATGGTGTGTGCTGGAAAGAGGTTGACAACTTAGTGAACCGTACTCTACTTGCTATAGAGACGAGTGGTAGTACGAAACAAGTATGGGGGTTACTGGAACAAGACTCAATCTACGGTCGACTCAGGAGGTTCAAGTATTCCCTGCATGATTAGCATGACAAATATATTCTCATCCAACAGAGTCACCTCTCATATCACCTTACCATGCCATACCAGACATAACCGTCCCGACGGAGACCGGCGACAAACTCAAGCCTACCCAAGGCAGAGGTTTTCCCGGGTTCCTGCCAGTATGCATGCAAGGCATAAGAGGGTGATTATCATCACAAGTGTGTCCATTTCCAACAGCATGGAAATCAACAACATGCACCCATGCATATGATCATATCACATGAAATAACAAGTCCTTCGAAATGCGGTGGTGTTATAAAGGTATCAACGATCACACCAAAATAGTATGCCGGGGTTCAGAATGCTTGCCTTCAATGTGTGGAAAGGTAGGGTGCACTCCAAAACTTTTGAAAGTTTCTTCTCTCTCCCAAAATCCTATTTAAAAATATATTTGAATTAACACACATTTCAAAAACAGAACAAAAAAGTTGTTTGAAAATTTTTCAAATAAATCTTAAAATAAACTAGATCAAATATGAGGAAGGTAGGAAAAAGAACCAACCCATTTGGAGTTATATTTAAAAAGTTATAGCCAGTCAAAGATTTGGTCAAATCTATTATTTAAAATAAAACAGAAAAGAAAACGGTTCAGATAGAAATACGCTTTCGGTATAGATGAGGCGTACTTGAGGCTTTACGCCTCCACTTAACCACGTGGACAGACATGAGGTCGCTGACAGTGGGTCCAGGGGGCCCACTAGTCAGGTTTGACCAGTCTTCTCCCTCTTCTTTCTCTGTCCCGGGCGGAGGCGAGGCAACGGCGATCGTCGCTGGCGAACAGTGGCTCCCCGCGGGGCTCAGAGGGCGGGGATGGATCCGCCACTCCAGGGCGATCCTCCCGGTGGTCGCCAGGTAGGTGGGGACGGAGGGAGCTGCCGGCGACGAGCTTCTCGGCGGAGGTGGCCTCGGGAGCAAAGTGATTTTTCTACCGCGGTGTGCCCCGATCAAAATTGAGTAGTGGGGATGGCTCACGGGAAGGTGAGGAAGCTCTTGGTGGAGAGAACGGAGAGTGGGAGACCCTGGTGGTGCCAAATTGGCCGGGGCAGTGGCGGCGGCTGCAGTTGCCGGAGATGAGGAAGGAGCCCTTCCCCGGGTCGATTTGCTGCCATGGGAGGACTAGGGGAGCATTCTAAGGCTTCCTGTGTGCACGGGGAGGCTCGGGGGCCTCCTTTTATAGCTCATCGAGGTCGGTTCCGCGGCGGCCGGATAAGCTCTCCGGCGAACCTCCTCTCTGTAGCTTGCAGGGCAACGTGGCGTGGCTGGGGATGACGGCAAGAGCTACTGGACGAGAGGGCACTGCTCCAGGGGCCAGGTGGCGAGCCGGGGTGGCTTGGGCGGCGCGGCACGGCGCAGGGCTGTCGGGCGGCGGCGGCGGCTAGCGCTTGGCCTGTCGGGCGCGGCGGAGCTGCTTGGCGCGTAGCTGAGAGAAGGGGAGTGCGTGGCGAGGTTCTGCAGAGCGGGCCAAAGCCGTGGGGGCCAGCGTGTCGGCTCGGCCGCGTGGCTGCAATACGCGCGCTCTGGGCGCGTCCAGTGCACGCACTGAGTGTGCTCGACGAAATGCCAGAGCATGCTAGAGGTCGCGGTTGAGGCTGGCAAGTAACAGACCCAGGTTAGGAGCAACTGGAATCCTAGTGGACATGCTAGTATGATCTGAGGTGCAAGGTCACAATGCAAAGACAAAAACATGTCAAAACTGGCCATGCACACCAGGTGTTTGACAAAATGCCAAGGGCACTTAGGCATTTCTTGGAGTGGCCAAAATCTCCAGATCAGTGTCTCTGTGGATGAAAGAGAGAGTGGTGATGTTAGTTGGACAAAAGAAGAAACTTGTTAGTGCAAGTTTTACAAAACTTCAATTCTGGACAGGAAATAAATGACATTATTTCATGAACCAAAAATGATCCAAAAGGTGCATGCTCCTGGACTTAAGGGTTTAACATGGGGGACTACAAGTAGGAGAAATAATCAAGGGTTAAAGAGCAAGTAAAAACATGGTTGCTGTACAAACCATCAAGTTGGTCCAGAATGAAGATGAGGTTGATTCACTCAAATTTTTCAAAGGACACAAATAGGTTTTTGCACAAAGTGGGATAATAGGCTCCTACTGACCTCCCTTAATTTTGGTAGAAGTTTTAAAGAAATATTTAAATAGGTTGTAGTGCAAAATGCACTCTGGACCAGAGAAGAAAAATTGAGTGTAAGGCTCAAAATATTTCATGAATGAAATATATTTTAGCATAAAAGTGATTTAAAAACATCACATGACATCTCCAAATTTTTGTGGAAATTTTAAGTGAATTTATCAAATGGTTGTAGTTCAATTAAGGCCATTTAACCTAGAAAAACCCTTTTCAAGAAAATAAAGATCAAGCAACATAATTATTTAATTAGTTACACTGATAAAAGGAAAGTTTTTCTTGAGAGGTTAAAACAAGTCCAGCAACATTTTTGAAAAGTTTTCTCTTTGGGAAAAACTCATCATAACAGGGAAGGAAATGATTTAAAAATCAAAATGGAGCTCAAAAATTCAAAGTTTTAAATCCTGGCAAAATTTTATTCCATTAAAAACAAGGCCAAAATTTTTGGGGTGTCACAATCTCCCCGGCAACGGCGCCAGAAATCCTTCTTGCTACCTCTTGAAGAGGAAAGGGTGATGCAGTAAAGAAGCGTAAGTATTTCCCTCAGTTTCTGAGAACCAAGGTATCAATCCAGTAGGAGATCACGCTCGAGTCCCATGCACCTACACAAACAAATAAGAACCTCACAACCAACACGATAAAGGGGTTGTCAATCCCTTCACCGTCGCTTACGAGAGTGAGATCTGATAGATATGATAAGATAATATTTTTGGTATTTTTATGATAAAGAGGAATAAAGATGCAAAGTAAAATAAACGGCAAAGCAAATAACTAAGTGTTGGAAGATTAATATGATGGAAGATAGACCCCGTGGCCATAGGTTTCACTAGTGTCTTCTCTCGAGAGCATATGTATTACGGTGGGTAAACGAATTACTGTCGAGCAATTTTTAGAATTGAGCATAGTTTTGAGAATATCTAGGTATGATCATGTATATAGGCATCACTGTCGGGGAAACTGATCCTCGAACACCTATGGGGCCGACGGACCGAGCCCCTTTCGGTTCGGCGGGGGGCGGAGATCGCATGAAGAGCAGATCGAGGCGAAGCACACGAGCAGTTTACCCAGCTTCGGAGCTCTCCGGAGAGATAACACTCGTACTGCTGCTTGTCTGGTTGTATTATCTGGTGTTCTTGCTCTCCAAAGCGAGAGTGTGGTGTTCTCTGGGCTACAGATGGATCGAAGCAAACTGTCTGAGGCTTCGAACCTATGAGCCGAACCCCCTCTACGTTGCGCATGGGCCTCCTTTTATACGCTAAAGGGGTCACCGACAGGTGGCAACGTAGAGGAGGGTAAAAACGTAAAAAGCGAGGTAGTTGATACAGTTGCTTGTACAGTGCACCCTACCTAACCCTGACGGCAGGGGACAAGGGCATTAAATGCCCGTCCGAGTCGCCCGAATAGTGCAGAAAAGGACCGTTAGGGGCGCCACCGTTTGCCACGATGGCGATCTTGTCAGCTTCGCATGCCACTGCGCACCGCTGGCTGCACAACCTCCCGCCACGCACGCCCGGAGAGGCCCCCAGAGCGACACGTTGGTGGATGCGCTGGAGCGTGGACGCGGAGTGGCCGCCTGCCACGGCAAGCGCCTTGCCGCTGTTGTTATCTTGTCGGGTCCGGAAGCTTGTCGCTCACCGGGCTTCGAGGTACCTTGGTTTGTCTTCCCGGCAAGCTCCTCTTGCCGGGGCCTTGTCGCCTTGCCGGAGCGCGTGGCGCGTCGCGGCAAGTTCATTGGAGCGTCTTGGTTGGCCTTCCCGGCAAGCTCCTCTTGCCGGGGTCTTGTCTCCTTAGCTTAAATACTTTGTTCTTGGATGGCTCCAAGGGAACCTTGGGGGATCTTGGCGATCACCCGGCAAGCCTTTGCCACGGGGTGCTGCAACTGCCCATGCACAAGTTCGGGGTACTAGGGTACCCCTAATCTAGTACACCGACAGGAGCCCCCGGGCCTGGGCCAGACACGGTGCCGAGCACTGTTGGGCCAGGCCCAAGACAGGGCACGGGCACACGCGGGCTGGGCCATGCCAAATCTTGTTCCGTATCCACCGCACTCTCCCATAACGGCATGCGTTGATTGCGGCATCATGGGAGAGATCGTGGGTGGTTGTTTAAGAGGAAGGCCGAAACATCCGCCCCGTCCCTCTTTATAAGCAGAGGAAACAGGGGCAGTTCGTTCCCCCTCACTGCTTGCTGCTACTCCTTCTTCACAAACTCCGCCGCTCCCCTCTTCTTCTCGAAGCCGAGAGAGCAGCGCTCCGCCCCCCCCCCCCCATTGCCACCAGCATCACCATGCCGTCGACCTTCTCCACCACCTCCGCCATGGCCCCGAAAGCCGACAAGGGAAAGGGCGTGAAGTCGGCCGAGGCGCAGCGGCTCGCGGCGCTGCGGAAGGAGCGGGCGATCTTCACCCCCCAGCTCGGCGTGCAGGAGCTGAGGGAGTACTTCTACCTCTTTTGGGCGACGGAGACGCGTGCGCATCCGCGCACGAGGGTACTCCCAGCCGCTGCCTCGGAGTCGGCTCCAAATGGGTACCCGTTCTTCCTGCTATTCTTCTATTGCGGGCTCTGCCCGCCCTTCTCGGAGTTCTTTTGTGACATTATGAACACGTATGGCTTCCGCCTCCTTGACTTCACCCCCAATGGTGTCTTGACCATGGCAGTTTTCGCACACTTGTGCGAAAACTTTGTCGGAGTCCACCCTAGTGTAGCCCTTTTCCGCCACTTCTTCATACCTCGGGTAGAGAGAGGAGAGCCGCTTGCCGGAGGGATTTCCTGGGTCTCGAGAGTCGGCAAGAAAGATGCGTACTTGGAGGGTGAGCTCCGCAACAAGTGGCAGGAGTGGAGAGCGGAGTGGTGTTGGATCATCGAGGAGGATCCGCAGCCCTTCACCGCCGTGTGCCAAACTCCAATAGTGCACGGAAATGACTGGAGCAACATGGCCCCGGAAGACGAGAGGCTGAAGATTGCCATCACTAGGATTCTTTGCCTCAGGCTTGCTGGGCTCACTGTAGGTGCTGTCGAGGTAGATTTCCTCCGCCGCCGCATTGCCCCCCTGCAGGAGAGGAGGAGGCCCGCCTGGGAATTTAAGAATTCGGCGGACATCATGAGGCTGCGGCCGGGCCTCAACTACAACTTCACTCTCTTGCAGTTGGATGCAATGCTCTTGGAGTTATTCAAACACGACCCCCAGCACCCATTCACACTGCCGAGGGGCGTAGTTCCTTTGTGCAATAACTCTTCGCTTGACCGGATCCGCGCCATGATGCCGTTGTGCGATTCACACGGCATCGTCCCGACTTGGCAAGAGCCTGCGGACGACGTTGTGCGAGCTTTCTTCGACACCTTGGAGGAATTGCCGGTCCGCGCCGACGAGCAGAAGAGCCTCACCCGTGACACCACCGACGAGGAGCTGCAGCTCATCGCTACTAGGGCGGAAGAGGCTGCGGCCGCAGCTGCTGCGGGTGTGTTTGGGTTCACTGTGGAGGAGGCGGAGGCTGCAGAGGCGGCAAACCTTGCCGAAAGCGCGGAGTTCATGGGCGAGGAGGAGCCTGCCGGTTCTGAAGCCGAGTCGAGCGAGGCCGGCGAGGAGGAGGCTGAACCTTCAGAGAGCTTGCCGCAGGCGGAGCCCCAGGCCCCGCCAAGGAGGCGCCTTCGCAGGGCCGGGGACACAGCAGGGCGGCAGCCGGCTCCACAGCCACCGAGCCGCGCGACGCGCTCTACCGCGGCAAGTAATGTTGCCGCAAGAGCGCCTCACGCAACAGCGGCAACTGGAGCGGGATCTTCCCAGGCCACCACCGCCGCCCCCGCCAAGCGGGCAAGGGATCCTACTCCTCCACCTCGCCGCACCGGAGGAGGGCCGGACTTCGATCTTTCCGCGCTCAGCTCCGATGAGGAGGAAGATGAGTGAGTTTCTTTGGTGCCCTTATAATCCTTCAATCTTGCTGTTTATATTTTGTATCTGACTTGCTCCAATCTGGACTCTTTTCTTTTCAGAAGACTGGCCCAGAGAGCGGCGAAGAGGGCCAAGGCCGCGGTGATCGTCATCGAGGATGACCCCATCGCGTCGGCAGGAGGTGCGTCCGAGACCACCTTGATGGACCCGGCAATCACCCCTCGGAGCAGCCCCCAGCGCAGCCCCCAGCGTAAGTTCATAGTTTAGCCTTCTGCTGTCGGGCGCGCTTGAGTGCTTTTTCCTTTGTTGATATCTTGCTTGTTGACTTGTGCAGGAGTAGAGCAGCCTCATCAGGAGCGCCCGGAGGCCGGTCCCGTAGTGCCACCTGCTTCGACTGCGCCGCCAAGGGAGGAGTCCCCGGCAAGGGAGCGCTCTCCGGCAAGGGGGGACTCTCCGGCAAGGGACGACACTGCTGATCCTGCAGCGACCGAGGCCGCAACTGAAGATCTTGGCGCAGGTAATCCACTTGCCCTAAAACTTCCCCTTGGGTTCTGCTTCTTCTGTTTTTCTTTCCTTGAATTTTTGATTGATTTTCCTCCCTTCTTCGTTCTTCAGACCCATCTTCGGCTGAGCCAATGGAGACAGAGGGCACCGGCGAGGAAGGTGCCGGTGCTGATGAGACCGCCGGCGAGGAGGCCGCCGGGGCTGCTGCTGCGGAAGCCGGCGAGGGATCGGGCGATCGCACTGACGACCCTGAGGCCGCAGGAGCGCCAGGCGCTGCACCGACCGCCGAACCCCAGCCCGGCGCCTACTTGCAGGCTGGTGACAACATCTTCATCAAGCTACCCTGGGCGTCGAGCTCCAGGGAGCCAGTCGAGGGGGAGACTTTCGACGGGGAGGTGCTCGCCTCTACTGGGCTGTCATTGGTTGACGCACCCGGCAGCAGCAGTGGCGAGCCTGAGGAGGAGCAGCTGCTGCGGAAGCTGCTGTCACTCTACTGCACCCGGCAAGCCAAGCTGGCTTCCCGGGAAGCGCTTGTCGCGAAGGCGGGAGTTGACATGGAGAAGCGCGCGAAGGAGCTCTGGGGACAAAATCAAGAAGCTCTTCGATCCCTGGCGCAGGAGTGGGAGCGAGTAGACGAGGAGCGCACGACCTTTCTTCTTGAGAAAGCCGAGGCTGAGGAGGAACAAAGGCTTGCTGCCGAGAAGCAGTCCGCGCGGGAAGGCGAGCTAGTTCAGCGGAAGGCCCACCTCGACAGCTACGAGGAAGAGCTCGCCGAGCGCGAGCGAGCACTTGGCGGGGCGCTCAAGGAGGCAAAGGATGCCGCGGCAACTGCAGAGGCCGCCAAGAGGGAACTAGAGGAGAAGGTGGCGCGGCTGGAGGCCGAAATTGGGAAGAGCGGCGAGGAGATTGCCGCTTTCAAGCGTGAGCGCGAGAAGGATTCTGCCGCCCATGGTGAACTGCAAGGCCTTCTCGCTGAGAGGGGCAAGGAGCTCAGCGCCGCCAAGGATTCCAAAGCAGATCTGGAGCTGAAGCTGGCCACGCTGATGCAAACGCTGGAGGCCGCCAAGGAGCGGGAGAAGACCTTGGCGGAGAAGGTCAAGGCTGACGCTGCACTGCTGGAGAGCATTGCAGTTACCCAGAACTCGTTCAGAGACACGGTGGAGCACTGGACCGGGGGCCTGGTGAACACTGCCGCCGTCATCAACGAGGAGCTGGCGCAGCTGGGGATGTATGACTTTGGGTATCCTTCCGACGAGAGCCTTCAACCCAGCGCAAGCTCAGCCTATTCTTCAAGGGCGTGGCGACGGCACTCCAGCGACTCCGGGAGAGGATCCCGAAGCAGCTGGCCGACGAGTCATGCAAAATCTGCGCCGGGGTTCTTCAGAAGGTGCTGATGAAGGTAGCCTTCCGCAATCCAGGCCTCAGCTTCACCAACGTCCTTCGATCCTTGCCGCCTGACGCTGATCTGGACGCACTCAAGGCCCTTGTCGCACCCATTGTGGACAAGGTGAGCGAGATCAAGCGAGTCAAGGGCGGGCGCGTAGATTAGGCCGCCCATTTCTTCTTTTCCCTTGTCGCTGCTAGTCATGTCATGGAAACAGTCTATTAGAGCTGCGACAAGTTATCTTTGTAATATAACTTTATTTCTGTTATCAATTGTAATGTTATTTCCTCTACTAGATTCCTTCCTTTGTATGTTTTCACCCTACGCTTTTAGGGAACTTGTCGGCGCAGGCGCCCGAGCCGCGAGCGCTGAGTGCGGAACTTCAGCAGCCTGCTGGCGGTGCCGCTTCTGACAAGAAGCCTTGTCGCGACTAGATGCAGCACACTTGAGCTGTTCAGCGGACTCGGAACAAAGTAAGGGCGCAACTAGCCACGAGTTGGTTCCCCCGCGCACAGGTTTTCCATACAAAGCAGGGTCGTTCGAGGAAGATAACTCAAAAATTTAAAAAGAGATTGCTCAAACTTTGGCAACTTAGCTTTTCTGTCATTTGCTTCCCGGTAAGGCAAGTCTTTGCTTGAACGACGCCTGGATCGCAGGGCCGGGGACGCAGCAGGGCGGCAGCCGGCTCCACAGCCACCGAGCCGCGTGAGGAGCTCTACCGCGGCAAGTAATGTTGCCGCGGGAGCGCCTCACGCAATAGCGGCAACTGGAGAGGGATATTCCCGGGCCACCGCCGCCGCCCCCGCCAAGCGGGCAAGGGATCCTACTCCTCCACCTCGCCGCACCGGAGGAGGGCCGGACTTTGATCTTTCCGCGCTCAGCTCCGATGAGGAGGAAGATGAGTGAGTTTCTTTGGTGCCCTTATAATCCTTCAATCTTGCTGTTTATATTTTGTATCTGACTTGCTCCAATCTGGACTCTTTTCTTTTTAGAACATTGGCCCAGAGAGCGGCGAAGAGGGCCAAGGCCGCGGTGATCATCATTGAGGATGACCCCATCACGTCGGCAGGAGGTGGGTCCGAGACCACCTTGACGGACCCAGCAATCACCCCTCGGAGCAGCCCCCAGCGCAGCCCCCAGCGTAAGTTCATAGTTTAGCCTTCTGCTATCGGGCGCGCTTGAGTGCTTTTTCCTTTGTTGATATCTTGCTTGTTGACTTGTGCAGGAGCACAGCAGCCTCATCAGGAGCGCCCGGAGGCCGGTCCCGTAGTGCCACCTGCTTCGACTGCGCCGCCAAGGGAGGAGTCCCCGGCAAGGGAGCGCCTCCGGCAAGGGGGGACTCTCCGGCAAGGGACGACACTGCTGATCCTGCGGCGACCGAGGCCGCAACTGAAGATCTTGGCGCAGGTAATCCACTTTCCCTAAAACTTCCCCTTGGGTTCTGCTTCTTCTGTTTTTCTTTCCTTGAATTTTTGATTGATTTTCCTCCCTTCTTCGTTCTTCAGACCCATCTTCGGCTGAGCCAATGGAGACAGAGGGCGCCGGCGAGGAAGGTGCCGGTGCTGATGAGACCGCCGGCGAGGAGGCCGCCGGGGCTGCTGCTGCGGAAGCCGGCGAGGGATCGGGCGATCGCACTGACGACCCTGAGGCCGCAGGAGCGCCAGGCGCTGCACCGACCGCCGAACCCCAGCCCGGCGCCTACTTGCAGGCCGGTGACAACATCTTCATCAAGCTACCCTGGGCGTCGAGCTCCAGGGAGCCAGTCGAGGGGGAGACTTTCGACGGGGAGGTGCTCGCCTCTACTGGGCTGTCATTGGTTGACGCACCCGGCAGCAGCAGTGGCGAGCCTGAGGAGGAGTAGCTGCTGCGGAAGCTGCTGTCACTCTACTGCACCCGGCAAGCCAAGCTGGCTTCCCGGGGAGCGCTTGTCGCGAAGGCGGGAGTTGACATGGAGAAGCGCGCGAAGGAGCTCCGGGGACAAAATCAAGAAGCTCTTCGATCCCTGGCGCAGGAGTGGGAGCGAGTAGACGAGGAGCGCACGACCTTTCTTCTTGAGAAGGCCGAGGCTGAGGAGGAACAAAGGCTTGCTGCCGAGAAGCAGTCCGCGCGGGAAGGCGAGCTAGTTCAGCGGAAGGCCGACCTCGACAGCTATGAGGAAGAGCTCGCCGAGCGCGAGCGAGCACTTGGCGGGGCGCTCAAGGAGGCAAAGGATGCCGCGGCAACTGCAGAGGCCGCCAAGAGGGAACTAGAGGAGAAGGTGGCGCGGCTGGAGGCCGAAATTGGGAAGAGCGGCGAGGAGATTGCCGCTTTCAAGCGTGAGCGTGAGAAGGATTCTGCCGCCCATGGTGAACTGCAAGGCCTTCTCGCTGAGAGGGGCAAGGAGCTCAGCGCCGCCAAGGATTCCAAAGCAGATCTGGAGCTGAAGCTGGCCACGCTGACGCAAACGCTGGAGGCCGCCAAGGAGCGGGAGAAGACCTTGGCGGAGAAGGTCAAGGCTGACGCTGCGCTGCTGGAGAGCATTGCAGTTACCCAGAACTCGTTCAGAGACACGGTGGAGCACTGGACCGGGGGCCTGGTGAACACTGCCGCCGTCATCAACGAGGAGCTGGCGCAGCTGGGGATGTATGACTTTGGGTATCCTTCCGACGAGAGCCTTCAACCCAGCGCCAAGCTCAGCCTATTCTTCAAGGGCGTGGCGACGGCACTCCAGCGCCTCCGGGAGAGGATCCCGAAGCAGCTGGCCGACGAGTCATGCAAAATATGCGCCGGGGTTCTTCAGAAGGTGCTGATGAAGGTAGCCTTCCGCAATCCAGGCCTCAGCTTCACCAACGTCCTCCGATCCTTGCTGCCTGACGCCGATCTGGACGCACTCAAGGCCCTTGTTGCACCCATTGTGGACAAGGTGAGCGAGATCAAGCGAGTCAAGGGCGGGCGCGTAGATTAGGCAGCCCATTTCTTCTTTTCCCTTGTCGCTCCTAGTCATGTCATGGAAACAGTCTATTAGAGCTGCGACAAGTTATCTTTGTAATATAACTTTATTTCTGTTATCAATTGCAATGTTATTTCCTCTACTAGATTCCTTCCTTTGTATGTTTTCACCCTACGCTTTTAGGGAACTTGTCGGCGCAGGCGCCCGAGCCGCGAGCGCTGAGTGCGGAACTTCAGCAGCCTGCTGGCGGTGCCGCTTCTGACAAGAAGCCTTGTCGCGACTAGATGCAGCACACTTAAGCTGTTGAGCGGACTCGAAACAAAGTAAGGGCGCAACTAGCCACGAGTTGGTTCCCCCGCGCACAGGTTTTCCATACAAAGCAGGGTCGTTCGAGGAAGATAACTCAAAAATTTAAAAAGAGATTGCTCAAACTTTGGCAACTTAGCTTTTCTGTCATTTGCTTCCCGGTAAGGCAAGTCTTTGCTTGAACGACGCCTGGTTTGCAGGGCCGGGGATGCAGCAGGGCGGCAGCCGGCTCCACAGCCACCGAGCCGCGTGACGCGCTCTACCGCGGCAAGTAATGTTGCCGCGGGAGCGCCTCACGCAACAGCGGCAACTGGAGCGGGATATTCCCGGGCCACCGCCGCCGCCCCCGCCAAGCGGGCAAGGGATCCTACTCCTCCACCTCACCGCACCGGAGGAGGACCGGACTTTGATCTTTCCGCGCTCAGCTCCGATGAGGAGGAAGATGAGTGAGTTTCTTTGGTGCCCTTATAATCCTTCAATCTTGTTGTTTATATTTTGTATCTGACTTGCTCCAATCTGGACTCTTTTCTTTTCAGAACATTGGCCCAGAGAGCGGCGAGGAGGGCCAAGGCCGCGGTGATAATCATTGAGGATGACCCCATCGCGTCGGCAGGAGGTGGGTCCGAGACCACCTTGACGGACCCGGCAATCACCCCTCGGAGCAGCCCCCAGCGCAGCCCCCAGCGTAAGTTCATAGTTTAGCCTTCTGCTGTCGGGCACGCTTGAGTGCTTTTTCCTTTGTTGATATCTTGCTTGTTGACTTGTGCAGGAGTAGAGCAGCCTCATCAGGAGCGCCCGGAGGCCGGTCCCGTAGTGCCACCTGCTTCGACTGCACGCCAAGGGAGGAGTCCCCGGCAAGGGAGCGCCTCCGGCAAGGGGGGACTCTCCGGCAAGGGACGACACTGCTGATCCTGCGGCGACCGAGGCCGCAACTGAAGATCTTGGCGCAGGTAATCCACTTGCCCTAAAACTTCCCCTTGGGTTCTGCTTCTTCTGTTTTTCTTTCCTTGAATTTTTGATTGATTTTCCTCCCTTCTTCGTTCTTCAGACCCATCTTCGGCTGAGCCAATGGAGACAGAGGGCGCCGGCGAGGAAGGTGCCGGGGCTGATGAGACCGCCGGCGAGGAGGCCGCCGGGGCTGCTGCTGCGGGAGCCGGCGAGGGATCGGGCGTTCGCACTGACGACCCTGAGGCCACAGGAGCGCCGGGCGCTGCACCGACCGCCGAACCCTCTGCCGCTTCCGCGGAGCCGGGCTCCGAGGAGCCCCAGCCCGGCGCCTACTTGCAGGCCGGTGACAACATCTTCATCAAGCTACCCTGGGCGTCGAGCTCCAGGGCGCCAGTCGAGGGGGAGACTTTTGACGGGGAGGTGCTCGCCTCTGCTGGGCTGTCATTGGTTGACGCACCCGGCAGCAGCAGCGGCGAGCCTGAGGAGGAGCAGCTGCTGCGGAAGCTGCTGTCACTCTACCGCACCCAGCAAGCCAAGATGGCTTCCCGGGAAGTGCTTGTCGCGAAGGCGGGAGTTGACATGGAGAAGCGCACGGAGGAGCTCCGGGGACAAAATCAAGAAGCTCTTCGATCCCTAGTGCAGGAGCGGGAGCGAGTAGACGAGGAGCGCACGGCCTTTCTTCTTGAGAAGGCCGAGGCTGAGGAGGAACAAAGGCTTGCTGCCGAGAAGCAGTCCGTGCGGGAAGGCGAGCTAGTCCAGCGGAAGGCCCACCTCGACAGCTACGAGGAAGAGCTCGCCGAGCGCGAGCGAGCACTTGGCGGGGCGCTCAAGGAGGCAAAGGATGCCGCGGCAACTGCAGAGGCCGCCAAGAGGGAACTAGAGGAGAAGGTGGCGCGGCTGGAGGCCGAAATTGGGAAGAGCGGCGAGGAGATTGCCGCTCTCAAGCGTGAGCGCGAGAAGGATGCTGCCGCCCATGGTGAACTGCAAGGCCTTCTCGCTGAGAGGGGCAAGGAGCTCAGCGCCGCCAAGGATTCCAAATCAGACCTGGAGCTGAAGCTGGCCACGCTTACGCAGACGCTGGAGGCAGTCAAGGAGCGGGAGAAGACCTTGGCGGAGAAGGTCAAGGCTGACGCGGCGCTGTTGGAGAGGATTGCAGTCACTCAGAACTCCTTCAGAGACATAGTGGAGCACTGGACTGAGGGTCTGGTGAACACTGCCGCCGTCATCAACGAGGAGCTGGCGCAGCTGGGGATGGAGGACTTTGGGTATCCTTCCGACGAGAGCCTTCAACCCAGCGCCAAGCTCAGTCTATTCTTCAAGGGCGTGGCGACGGCACTCTAGCGGCTCCGGGAGAGGATCCCGAAGCAGCTGGCCGACGAGTCGCGCAAAATCTGCGCTGGGGTTCTCCAGAAGGTGCTGATGAAGGTGGCCTTCCGCAACCCAGGCCTCAACTTCACCAACGTCCTCCGATCCTTGCCGCCTGACGCCGATCTGGACGCACTCAAGGCCCTTGTCGCACCCATCGTGGACAAGGTGAGCGAGATCAAGCGAGTCGAGGGCGGGCACGTAGATTAGGCCGCCCATTTCTTCTTTTCCCTTGTCGCTGCTAGTCATGTCATGAAAACAGTCTATTAGAGCTGCGACAAGTTATCTTTGTAATATAACTTTATTTCTGTTATCAATTGCAATGTTATTTCCTCTACCAGATTCCTCCCTTTGTATGTTTTCACCCTACGCTTTTAGGGAACTTGTCGGCGCAGGCGCCCGAGCCGCGAGCGCTGAGTGCGGAACTTCAGCAGCCTGCTGGCGGTGCCGCTTCCGACAAGAAGCCTTGTCGCGACTAGATGCAGCACACTTAAGCTGTTGAGCGGACTCGAAACAAAGTAAGGGCGCAACTAGCCACGAGTTGGTTCCTCCGCGCACAGGTTTTCCATACAAAGCAGGGTCGTTCGAGGAAGATAACTCAAAAATTTAAAAAGAGATTGCTCAAACTTTGGCAACTTAGCTTTTCTGTCATTTGCTTCCCGGTAAGGCAAGTCTTTGCTTGAACGACACCTGGTCCATACCACAACCTTCTCCTTCCCTCCGGCAAACTTGTGTGCGAGGGAACCTTCTTTTCCTTTAAAAGAAAAAGAAAGAAGAGAAAATAATAATATGGAGCACTTCGACTCGTTACTGCTTACCGGATGTAAGTGCTGCACAAAGTGTCAGATAATCACATGCAAGAAAGGAACTAACGCATGAAATGGACAAGCTGTGCGGAGCACATGGGTTTTACTTATGCACGGGGTCTGCGCCCGGCTTTGTACAAAGGATTACATGCAACAGCGGCAAGACTTGTACAAAAGGTGGTTGCCGGAACGGGTTCCGGCAACCGCGCCTTATGGGAAAAACTTACGAAGATGTTCTATGTTCCAGGAGCTGCTCACTGGAATGCCATCTTCGGTCTCGAGGTGGACAGCGCCAGGCCTTGTGACTCGTCTCACCCGATAAGGGCCTTCCCACTTCGGCGTCAACTTGTTGGAATTCTTGGCGGACTGAACGCGCCGAAGAACA
Organism: Triticum aestivum; assembly: GCF_018294505.1. Taxonomy (NCBI): domain Eukaryota; kingdom Viridiplantae; phylum Streptophyta; class Magnoliopsida; order Poales; family Poaceae; genus Triticum; species Triticum aestivum. The sequence continues at coordinate 431,219,871 of NC_057803.1, forward strand.
AGGTCGCCTTCCTCGAAGCTTCTGGCTTTAACTTTGCGGCTATGATAGCGGTGCAAAGCTTGCTGGTATCGAGCAGCTCATACAGCAGCCTGAAGACGATCTTCCTCAAGGAACAGCGCGTCGTCTTGCCGCAGCTGTTCTTGCTCAAGCTCATCATAAGCGAGCACTCGAGGTGATCCGTATACGAGTTCCGTGGGGAGAACTGCCTCTGCTCCATAGACTAGAGCGAAAGGTGTCTGGCCAGTGGCTCGATTTGGCGTCGTTCTGATCGACCAAAGAACCACCGGCAGCTCCTCGATCCAGTTCCTTCCGCACCTGTGCAGCCTGTCGAAAGTTCTGGTCTTGAGCCTGCACAACACTTCAACATTTGCCCTCTCTGCTTGACCGTTGCTTCTCGGATGAGCAACAGAAGCGAAGCAGACCTTGGCGCCAAGGTCTTGGACGTACTGCATGAAGGTGCGGCTCGTGAATTGCATACCGTTGTCGGTGATGATCCTATTAGGGATCCCGAAACGGCAAACAATTGACCTGAAGAACTTGACTGCTGACTGTGCTGTCACCTTCCTCACTGGCTGCACTTCCGGCCACTTTGTGAACTTGTCGATTGCGACGTACAAGTACTCAAAGCCCCCGACAGCTCGGGGGAAGGGGCCGAGGATATCGAGCCCCCAGACCGAAAATGGCCAGGATAAAGGGATTGTTTGGAGAGCTTGAGCTGGCTGGTGTATCTGTTTGGAGTGGAACTGGCACGCTTCACACTTGGTTACTTGTGCAGTTGCATCCTGGAGGGCTGTCGGCCAAAAGAAACCTTGCCGGAATGCTTTTCCGGCAAGTGCTCTTGCGCCTATGTGGTGGCCACATATGCCTCCATGTATCTCTGCCAACAGCTTTTGTCCATCTTCCCGGCGAATACACTTCAATTTCACACCGTTGAGTCTTCTTCTGTATAGTATGCCATCGACAAACTGGTACATACTTGACTGCCGGGCTACTCTTTCCGCTTCTTCTTGCTCTTCGGGAAGTTCCCCTGTCTGAAGGAAATGGACAATCTGCTGTGCCCATGCTGGAGCTTGTGGCTCGACAACAAGGACTAAAGGCACATCTGCTGCTGCGGGAACATCTTCTTCTACGGCAAGGACTTGCGGCCCTGCCTGAGCTTGATGTTCCCCGGCAAGCTTGCCGGAACAAAACTTGTCGGGAGCATCTGCTTCAACGTAACAAACCATAAGGCTTGCCGGAGCAGACTGCCCCTCAGCATTTGTGGTGTTGATCTTGGGGACTTTCTTGGCGGCGGCTTCGGGGAGCTCTGCCGGAAAGTAGTCACCAGAAACCAACTTCCTCTTTTTGCTTTGTCCAGTTGATGGTGTTACGGATGGTTGAGTCAACTTAAGCACAAAGATCCCTAGTTCCACAGGTAACTTTAGTGCGGCGCATTTTGACAGGCCGTCAGCGATATTATTCTGAGCTCTTGGGATATGCTCCGTTTGTAGGCCGTCAAAGTGCTCCTCTAGCTTCCTCACTTCATCAACATACGCTTCCATCAACGGACTCTGGTAGTTCTTGTTCACTTGTCGGACGACAAGCTGTGAGTCACCCCTGACAATGAGCTTCTTAATCCCAAGGTCTGCTGCAATTCTGAGACCGGCAAGCAATCCTTCATATTCTGCAGTATTGTTGGTTACTTGCTCTTTGGGAAAGTGCATCTGGACTACGTACTTGAGGTGCTCTCCGGTGGGTGCGACAAGCAGTACGCCTGCACCGGCGCCTTGCAGCGAGAAGGCACCATCAAAGTACATCAGCCACTCTTTGCTTGCCTCTTTGACGGGGATGCTCGTTTCTAGAATTTCTTCATCTGGGGTTGGCGTCCACTCTGCTATGAACTCTGCCAACGCTCTGCTTTGGATAGTTGAGGTGCTCTCAAACTAGAGGCCAAAGCTTGACAATTCCAGCGCCCACTCGACAATCCTGCCTGTTGCTTCTGGATTTTGCAGTATCCTCTTCAGCGGAAAGCGAGTGACGACTGTGATCTCATGTGCTTGGAAGTAATGGCGCAGCTTTCTCGAGGCCATAAGGAGGCCGAAAAGCAACTTCTGCACACCAGAGTACCTTGATCTAGCTCCCTGCAGAAGAGAACTGACAAAGTAGACTGGGCGCTGCACCATTCTCCTTGGCATCTCATCTTGTTCCTGCGCAAACCCACGTTTGTCGGGACCAGAGCTTGTCGGCGAAGCCCCCTGCTTGTCGCTGGATGGATCTGCCGTGGTTGTTAGCTCATCATCCACCCCCTCTCCGCTACTAACGCAGCACTAACCACTTGATTGGTTGCCGCTATATACAGCAGCAACTTCTCTTGCGGCTTAGGTGCGACAAGCATTGGAGTGGAGGACAGGTATCTCTTCAAATCCTGCAGCGCAGCCTCCGCTTCCGGAGTCCATTTCATTGGACCTGCCTTTTTCAAAATTTTGAAAAATGGCAGGGCGCGCTCAGCAGACCTAGAGATAAACCTGCTGAGAGCAGCTACGCAACCGGCAAGCCTTTGTACATCCTTGACGTCCTTTGGTGCTTCGATCTGCTCGATGGCTTTGATCTTGTCGGGATTGGCTTCAATTCCCCGCTGAGACACGAAGAACCCGAGAAGCTTGCCGGAAGGGACTCCAAACACGCACTTCTCGGGGTTAAGCTTGAGGTTGATTTTGCGCAGGTTTGCAAATGTTTCGTCTAAACATTGAATCAGGGTCGCCTTGTTCTTGCTCTTGACCACTATGTCATCCATGTAAGCTTCCACATTTCTGTGTATTTGTGGCTCAAAAGCATGGTGAACTACCCTTGCGAATGTTGAACCAGCATTCTTCAAACCGAAAGGCATCCGTACGAAGCAGTATGTGCCACACGGGGTGATAAATGCGGTTTTCTCTTCGTATTCTTCGGCCATGAAGATCTGATGATATCCCGAGTATGCATCAAGAAACGAAAGCAAATCACATCCGGCTGTGGAGTCAACAATCTGGTCAATACGCGGCAAGGGAAATGGGTCTTTGGGACAAGCTTTATTAACATCAGTGAAGTCAATACGAAGTCTCCATTTCCCGTTAGCTTTGCGCACAACAACAGGATTGGCCAACCACGTGGGATGGAGTACTCCTCTGACAAGGCCTGCTGCTTCCAACTTCTTGATTTCTTCTGCGATGAATTCTTGGTGCTCAACTGCCTGCTTCCTGACTCTCTGCTTGACGGGCCGCGCATGAGGACAGACGACAAGGTGGTGCTCAATCACTTTCCTGGGAACACCGGGGATATCATACGGTTGCCACACAAACACGTCGACATTCGCCCGCAGGAAAGCAACGAGCGCGCTTTCCTATTTAGGGTCAAGAGTGGCGCTGATGGTGAAGGTACCACCAGTGCCATCCTCCTTAGCGGACACCTTCTTAGTCGCAGGCGGAGCTGCCATCGCCTTCTTGCACTTGCCGGTGGAGCTCGATGGTACGTCCTCGACGGTAGCGCAGCACTCCGAAGAGGTGCGCTTGCCAGAGTGGGCATCAGAGCTCTTGCCGGACTTGGTCTTCTTCTTCCCCCCGGGAGCTTCAGCGGCAAGTGTCCTTCGTTCTGCTGCGGCTGCTGCTTCCCGGTAGATCTTGTCGGCACAGATAAGAGCATCCTTCTTGTCGCCAGGGACAGAGATGATACTTATTGGGCCTGGCATTTTCAGTACGTTGTACGCATAGTGAGAGGCTGCCATGAACTTGGCGAGTGCTGGACGGCCAAGGATTCCATTGTAAGGTAATGGAAAATCGGCAACGTCAAACGTGACCCTCTCAGTCCTGAAGTTCAGCTCACTGCCAAATGTTACCGGCAATGTGATCTTTCCCTTTGGCTTGCTCCTTCCCGGGTTGATTCCTTGAAATGTGCCGGTCTCTTCGAGCTCGCTGTCAGGGATCTGGAGCTTCTGGAGCACCACGGAGGAGATCAAGTTCAAACTGGCCCCGCCATCAACTAGCATCTTAGTGACCTTGAGGTTGCGGATTGTTGGTGAAACCAACATCGGCAAGCACCCGACCGCAGTTATGCGATCCGGGTGGTCCTCAATATCAAAGATGATAGGCGTGCTGGACCATTTCAGAGGCCTGCGTGACTCGACGGGTGGTTCTGCTACATTAACCTCCCGCATCCACTACTTGAGCTGGCGGTGCGAGGCATGCAGAGAAGCACCACCGTCAACGCACAGGACCTCTGTAGCTTTCTGGAACTCCTGCTCATCGGTCTCCTCATCATCCATATCTTCATCGTCGCCGTCATCTTCATCCTTGTCGCGGCCGCGAGGAGGTCTGTCTCCTTGCCGCTGCTTGGCCTTGCCGCGGCGTCCTCCTCGGCCGGGACGTTTCTTGCCGGATCCACCAGCTCCTTCCTGGGCTTTCTCCTTGTCGCGCCGCTCGTATTCAGCTTTCTGTTGCTCAACAAGTTGCTCGACCCTCTTGCAGTTCTGAAGATCATGGCCCTTGGTGCGGTGAATCTTGCAATACTGCTTGTTGGTGCCATCCTGCTTGTCGGCGACCGCCACCTCCGCGGCAACCTCCTTGCCGGAGTCACCAGCTTTGGCTTCCTTGGCGCCGCCACCGTTGCCGGACTGCTCAACAACTAGCACTTCTTTGCCTTTCCTCCTTCTGTTGTTCCGCCGCCGGGTTTTCCTTGTCGGGGCGGCATCTTCGCTGTCAGATCCTCCCGCTCCTATATTTTCTTCCGGGGAGTCTCCTCCCTTCCTCAGCACGCGCGCACTTGTCGGCCAGTGCATATAACTCACTGACGTCCCTGATCTTGCACATCGCCATTTCCTCCCGCATCCTGCGGTTCCGCACGTTCTGATGGAACGCGCTGATCACCGCGGCAGGGTGGACGTCTGGGATGTTGTGCTGCACGCTACTGAATCTCTGAATGTACTTGCGCAGGGGCTCTCCTTCCTTCTGGGCGAGCAAATGAAGATCACTCTCCTGGCCATGAGGCTTGTGTCCGCCGGTAAAGGCGCCGACAAACTGATGGCACAGATCGGCCCAAGAGGATATGGAGTTGTCCGGCAAGTGCATGAGCCAGGATCTGACATTGGGCTTGAGCACCAGCGGGAAGTAGTTGGCAAGGATCTTGTCATCTCGTCCCCCGGCAGCTTGCACGGCAATAGTGTAAATGCTGAGGAACTCTGACGGATGCGTCTTGCCGTCGTACTTCTCCGGTACGTCTGGCTTGAAGTTCTTTGTACTGGGCCACTGGACTTGCCGCAGCTCATGAGTGAACGCAGGACAACCTACTGCATACGGCAGATCGCCTGGTTCCCCTGGCGCATGCATGTCAACAGAGGGCCCAGCGCGCTTGTCGGATTGACGTCGCGCTTCTCTTTGGCGCTCGATGCGGGTTCGAGCGTCTTCTTGTTGTCGATCATGAAGAACTTGGCGCTGATCACGACGAGCTCGTGGATCCGACGATGCAGTGGAGTCATTGTCGAGGTGGATCCGACGAGTCGGCGATCTTGGCCTTCGGGGCGGTGATTGCATGGTAGTTGCACCACCGCCCGTTTCGTCGCCACCGGCTCGCGTCCGGCGGTCCTGCCGCGGCGGCGACGCGCTCGGCCGCCATGGAGTGTCGCCGTTGGCGTAGCCGATGAGACTCTGGATGGTGGCTCTCCATTCGTCGATCTTGTCTGACGTCGGAAGGTAATCTAGGAGAAGTTGGGCTCGAACTTCTAACTATGTTAGAAGGAGCAGTATCACGCCCGGGCGACCGTGCCCCGCTCGTGCAAGCGCGCTGGCGTGCATGCTGGTCTTGAGCGGCCCGAGATCCACCAGCTTGGTCTTGGGCTATCATGCGTATGGCACTGCTAGTGCCATGACACTGTTGATCTTGCGCCTCCTGAGAGTGGCGTGGAACATGTACAGTCGCCGAGGTTTGTGCAGCCTTGTTCTTGGACCTGGCGGCATCATGGGCTTCCTCGTCGACGTCCTTTCTTCCGCCGGCGTCCATCCCACCACTCGTTTGCTCCAACGGTGGCGGAAGGGACGTGGATGGGGCGGCCGCCGCCGAAGTCTTCTTCTTCGGTGGCATGTTGATGAAGGGAATAAGGATCGAGCTCGGGTGAACGCCGGATCAAGTTCATGCAATATCGACGCCCCCTACCTGGCGCGCCAGAGATGTCGGGGAAACTGATCCTCGAACACCTATGGGGCCGGCGGACCGGGCCCCTTTCGGTTCGGCGGGGGGCGGAGATCGCACGAAGAGCAGATCGAGGCGAGGCACACGAGCAGTTTACCCAGCTTCGGAGCTCTCCGGAGAGATAACACTCCTACTGCTGCTTGTCTGGTTGTATTATCTGGTGTTCTTTCTCTCCAAAGTGAGAGTGTGGTGTTCTCTGGGCTACGGATGGATCGAAGCAAACTGTCTGAGGCTTCGAACCTATGAGCCGAACCCCCTCTACGTTGCGCATGGGCCTCCTTTTATACGCTAAAGGGGTCACTGACAGGTGGCAACGCAGAGGAGGGTAAAAACGTAAAAAGCGAGGTAGTTGATACAGTTGCTTGTATAGTGCACCCTACCTAACCCTGAAGGCAGGGGACAAGGGCATTAAATGCCCGTCTGAGTCGCCCGAACAGTGCAGAAAAGGACCGTTAGGGGCGCCACCGTTCGCCACGATGGCGATCTTGTCAGCTTCGCATGCCACCGTGCACCGCTGGCTGCACAGCCTCCCGCCACGCACGCCCGGAGAGGCCCCCAGAGCGACACGTTGGTGGATGCGCTGGAGCGTGGACGCAGAGTGGCCGCCTGCCATGGCAAGCGCCTTGCCGCTGTTGTTATCTTGTCGGGTCCGGAAGCTTGTCGCTCACCGGGCTTCGAGGTACCTTGGTTTGTCTTCGCGGCAAGCTCCTCTTGCCGGGGCCTTGTCGCCTTGCCGGAGCGCGTGGCGCGTCGCGGCAAGTTCATTGGAGCGTCTTGGTTGGCCTTCCCGGCAAGCTCCTCTTGCCGGGGTCTTGTCTCCTTAGCTTAAATACTTTGTTCTTGGATGGCTCCAAGGGAACCATGGGGGATCTTGGCGATCACCCGGCAAGCCTTTGCCGCGGGGTGCTGCAACTGCCCGTGCACAAGTTCGGGGTACTAGGGTACCCCTAATCTAGTACACCGACAATCACGTCCGCGACAAGTAGACCGAAACGATTCTGCATCTACTACTATTACTCGACACATCGACCGCTATCTAGCATGCATCTATAGTATTAAGTTCATAAGAACGGAGTAATGCTTTAAGTAAGATGACATGATGTAGAGGGATAAACTCATGCAATATGATATGAACCCCATCTTCTTATCCTCGTTGGCGACAACACAATACGTGCTGGTTCCCTTTCTATCACTGGGATCGAACACCGCAAGATTGAACCCAAAGCTAAGCACTTCCCCATTGCAAGAAAGATCAATCTAGTAGGCCAAACCAAACTGATAATTTGGAGAGACTTGCAAAGATAAACCAATCATACATAAAAGAATTCATAGGAGAATCAAATATTGTTCATAGATAAACTAGATCATAAACCCACAATTCATCGAATCTCGACAAACATACCGCAAAAGAAGATTACATCGAATAGATCTCCAAGAAGATCGAGGAGAACTTTGTATTGAGATCCAAAGATAGAGAAGAAGCCATCTAGATAATAACTATGGACCCGAAGGTCTAATGTGAACTACTCACACATCTTCGGAGAGGCCATGGAGTTGATGTAGAGGCCCTCCGTGATCAATGCCCCCTTCGGTGGAGCTCTAGAAAAGGCCCCAAGATGGGATCTCTTGAGTATAGAAGGTTCCGACGGTGGAATTAGGTTTTCATGGTGCTCCTGGATGTTTGGGGGGTATGTGGGTATATATAGGAGGAAGAAGTACGTCGGTGGAGCAACAGGGGCCCACGAGGGTGGAGGGCGCGCCTAGGGGGGTAGGCGTGCCCCCTGCCTCGTGGCCGCCTTGTTTGTTTCTTGACGCCCACTCCAAGTCTCCTGGATCCTGTTTGTTGAGAAAAATCACGTTCTCGAAGGTTTCATTCCGTTTGGACTCCGTTTGATATTCCTTTTCTTCGAAGCCCTAAAATAGGCAAAAAAAACTGCAATTTGGGTTGGGCCTCCGATTAGTAGGTTAGTCCCAAAAGTGATATGAAAGTGAAAAATAAAGCCCATTAACATCCAAAATAGATAATATAATAGCATGCAGTAATCAAAAATTATAGATACATTGGAGACGTATCAAGCATCCCCAAGCTTAATTCCTGCTCGTCCTCGAGTAGGTAAATGATAAAAGAAGAATTTTTGATGTGGAATGCTTTCTAACATATTTCTCAATGTAATTTTTATTTATTGTGGCATGAATGTTCAGATGCATAAGATTCAAGACAAAAGTTTAATATTGACATAAAAATAATAATACTACAAGCATACTAACTGAGAAATCATGTCTTCTCAAAATAACATGGCCAAAGAAAGTTATCCCTCCAAAGCATATAGTCTGGCTATGCTCTATCTTCACCACACAAAATATTTAAATCATGCACAACTCCGATGACAAGCCAAGCAATTGTTTCATACTTTTGATGTTCTCAAACTTTTTCAGTCTTCACGCAATACATGAGCGTGAGCCATAGATATAGAACTATATGGTGGGATAGAATGGTGGCTATGGAGAAGACAAAAAGGAGAAGATAGTCTCACATCAACTAGGAGTATCAACGGGCTATGGAGATGCCCATTAATAGATATCAATGTGAGTGAGTAGGGATTGCCATGAAACGGATGCACTAGAGCTATAAGTGTATGAAAGCTCAACAAAAGAAACTAAGTGGGTGTGCATCCAACTTGCTTGCTCATGAAGACCTAGGGCAATTGGAGGAAGGCCATCATTGGAATATACAAGCCAAGTTCCATACTGAAAAATTCCCACTAGTATAAGAAAGTTATATCATAGGAGACTCTCTATCATGAAGATCATGGTGCTACTTTGAGGCACAAGTGTGGAAAAAGGATAGTCGCATTGTCCATTCTCTCTTTTTCTCTCATTTTCTTTTTTTTCTTTGGGCCTTTTTTTGGCCTATTTTCTTTTTTCTTTTTTTATTTTGTTCATCCGGAGTCTCATCCCGACTAGTGGGGGAACCATAGTCTCCATCATCCTTTCCTCACTGGGACAATGCTCTAATAATGATGGTCATCACACTTTATTTACTTACAACTCGATACACAGAACAAGATATGACTCTATGTGAATGCCTCCAGCGGTGTACCGGGATGTGCAATGATGTATGAGTGACATGTATGAAAATTATGAATGGTGGCTTTGCCACAAATACGATGTCAACTACATGATCATGCAAGCAATATGACAATGATGAAGCGTGTCATAATAACAGAACGATGGAAAGTTGCATGGCAATAAATCTCGGAATGGCTATGGAAATGCCATAATAGGTAGGTATGGTGGCTGTTTTGAGGAAGGTATATGGTGGGTTTATGGTACCGGTGAAAGTTGCGCGATACTAGAGAGGTTAGCAATGGTGGAAGGGTGAGAGTGCGTATAATCCATGGACACAACATTAGTCATAAAGAACTCACATACTTATGGCAAAAATCTACAAGTTATCAAAGCAAAGTATTACACACATGCTCCTAGGGGGATAGATTGGTAGGAAAAGACCATCGCTCATCCCTGACCGCCACTCATAAGGAAGACAATCAATAAATAAATCATGCTCCGACTTCATCACATATCGGTTCACCATACGTGCATGCTACAGGAATCACAAACTTTAACACAAGTATTTCTCAAATTCACAACTACTCAACTAGCATGACTCTAATATCACCATCTCCATATCTCAAAACAATTGTCAAGTATCAAACTTCTCATAGTATTCAATGCACTTGTACGAAAGTTTTAACTATTGCCATGTTGTTCTAAAGGACTCTCAAAATAATATAAGTGAAGCATGAGAGAACAATATTTTCTATAAAACAAAACCACCGCCTTGCTCTAAAAGATATAAGTGAAGCACTAGAGCAAAAAACTATATAGCTCAAAAGATATAAGTGAAGCACATAGAGTATTCTAATAAATTTCAAATCATGTGAGTCTCTCTCAAAAGGTGTGTACAGAAAGGATGATTGTGGTAAACTAAAAATCAAAGACTCAAATCATACAAGACGCTCCAACCAAAACACATATCATGTGGTGAATAAAAATATAGCTCCAAGTAAAGTTACCAATAGACGAAGACGAAGGAGGGGATGCCTTCCGGGGCATCCCCAAGCTTAGGCTTTTTTGTGTCCTTGAATTTTACCTTGGGGTGCCATGGGCATCCCCAAGCTTAGGCTCTTGCCACTCCTTGTTCCATAATCCATCAAATCTTTACCCAAAACTTGAAAACTTCACAACACAAAACTCAAAATAGAAAATCTCGTGAGCTCCGTTAGCGAAAGAAAACAAAACACCACTTGAACGTACTGTAATGAACTCATTATTGATTTATATTTGTGTTAAACGTAATGTAATCCAACTTCTCTATGGTTTATAAACTCTTTTACTAGCCATTGATCCATCAAAATAAGCAAACAACACACGAAAAACAGAATCTGTCAAAAACAGAACAGACTGTAGTAATCTGTAGCAAACACAAACTGCTGGAACCCCAAACATTCTAAAATAAATTTCTGGACGTGAGGAATTTATCTATTAATCATATGCAAAAAGAATTAACTAAATATCACTATCCAAATAAAAGTGGCAGGAATTCTCGTGAGCGCTAACGTTTCTGTTTTTTACAACAAGATCAAAATGACTTTCCCCAAGTCTTCCCAACGGTTCTACTTGGCACAAAAACTAACTAAACACAAAAACACAAACAAAACAGAGGCTAGATAAATTATGTATTACTAAACAGGAGCAAAAAGCAAGGAATAAAAATAAAATTGGTTTGCCTCCCAACAAGCGCTATCGTTCAACGCCCCTAGCTAGGCATAAAAGCGAAGATATATCTAGGTATTGCCATCTTTGGTAGGCAATCCATAAGTGGCTATCGTAATAGATTCATATGGTAATTTAACTTCATTTCTAGGGAAGTGTTCCATGCCTTTCCTTAATGGGAATTGGAATTTAATATTCCCTACTTCATATCAATAATTGCACCAATCGTTCTAAGGAAAGGTCTACCAAAAATAATAGGACATGAAGGATTGCAATCTATCTCAAGAACAATGAAATCTACGGGCACATAGTTCCTATTTGCAACAATAAGGACACCATTAATTCTTCCCATAGGTTTCTTAATAGTGGAATCCGCAAGGTGCAAGTTTAAAGAACAATCATCAAAATCACGGAAACCTTACAAATCACACAAAGTTTTTGGAATCGTGGAAACACTAGCACCCAAATCACACAAAGCATAACACTCATGATCTTTAATTTTAATTTTTATTGTAGGTTCCCACTCATCATAAAGTTTTCTAGGGATAGAAACTTCCAACTCAACTTTTTCTTCATAAGATTGCATCAAAGCATCAACGATATGTTTAGTAAAAGCTTTATTTTGACTATAAGCATGAGAAGAATTTAGCACATATTGCAACAAGGAAATACAATCTATCAAAGAGCAATTATCATAATTAAATTCCTTGAAATCCAAAATAGTGGGTTCATTGATATCTAACGTTTTAATCTCTTCAATCCCACTTTTAACAATTTTAGCATCAAGATCTAAAGACTCCGAATTTTTGGAACGCCTTCTAGGTAAAGGTGGCTCGTCTTCAAGCCCATCATTATCAAGATTCATATTGCAAAAAAAAGATTTAATAGGGGACAGATCACTAACTTTTAGATCTTCATCCTTATTATCATGAAAACTGGAAGAACACGCTTTCACAAAGCAATCTTTCTTAGAACGCATCCTAGCGGTTCTTTCTTTGCACTCATCAATGGAAATTCTCATGGTTTTGGGAGACTCATTGATATCATGCTTAGGTGGAATAGATCTAAGTTTCAAAGAATCAACATCAAGAGAAATTCTATCAGCGTTCCTAGCCAATTCATCAATCTTAAGAAGTTTTTCTTCAATCAAAGCATTGAAACTCTTTTTGAAGTAATAAATTATTTAATACTAGATTCAAAATCAGAGGGTATATTATTATAATTTCCATAAGAATTGTTGTAGGAATTACCATAATTATTAGAGGAATTGCTAGGAAACGGCCTAGGATTAAAATTACCTCTATACGCGTTATTACCAAAATTGTTCCTACCAACAAAATTCACATCCATAGATTCATTATTATTCTCAATCAAAGTAGACAAAGGCATATCATTAGGATCAGTAGGAGCACTCTTATTAACAAACAATTTCATAAGTTTATCCATCTTTCCACTCAAAACATTGATCTCTTCAATTGCATGCACCTTTTTTACTAGTAGATCTTTCAGTGTGCCATTGAGAATAATTAACCATAATATTATCTAGGAGTTTGGTAGCTTCTCCTAAAGTGATTTTCCATAAATGTGCTTCTCGCTGCTGAATCTAAAAGATTTCTAGAAGCAAAATTCAATCCAGCATAAAATTTTTGTATAATCATCCATAAATTCAAACCATGTGATGGGCAATTACGTATCTTTGATTTCATCCTCTCTGAGGATTTTGCAACATGTTCATGATCAAGTTGCTTAAAATTCATAATTTAGTTTCTAAGAGAGATGTTCTTAGAGGGAGGAAAAAACTTAGATATAAAAGCATCTTTGCACTTATTCCATGAATCAATACTATTTTTAGGCAAAGACGAAAACCAAGCTTTAGCATGATCTCTAAGGGAAAAAGGAAATAGCTTCAATTTAACAATATCATTGTCCACATCTTTCTTCTTTTGCATATCACACAAATCAACAAAGTTGTTTAGATGGGTAGCGGCATCTTCACTAGGAAGGCTAGAAAATGGATCTTTCATGACAACATTTAGCAAAGCAGTATTAATTTCACAAGATTTAGCATCGGAAAGACGAGCAATTGGAGTGCTAATAAAATCATTATTGTTGGTATTGGCAAAGTCACACAATTTATTATTATCTTGAGCCATCGTGACAAGCAAGCAATCCAACACACGAGCAAACAAGAAACGGGCAAAAAGGCAAATAGAAAAATAGAAGGGGGACAAATAGAGAGGGCGAATAAAACGGCAAGGTTGAAGTGGGGGAGAGGAAAACGAGAGGCAAATGGAAAATAATGTAATGTGAGGGATAAGAGTTTGTGATGGGTACTTGGTATGTCTTGACTTGTGCTTGACTTGACTTGGAGCGAATCTCCCAGGCAACGGCGCCAGAAATCCTTCTTGCTACCTCTTGAAGAGGAAAGGGTGATGCAGTAAAGTAGCGTAAGTATTTCCCTCAGTTTTTGAGAACCAAGGTATCAATCCAGTAGGAGATCACGCTCGAGTCCCACGCACCTACACAAACAAATAAGAACCTCGCAACCAATGCGATAAAGGGGTTGTCAATCCCTTCATGGTCGCTTATGAGAGTGAGATCTGATAGATAAGATAATATTTTTGGTATTTTTATGATAAAGAGAAATAAAGATGCAAAGTAAAATAAATGGCAAAGGAAATAACTAAGTGTTGGAAGATTAATATGATGGAAGATAGACCCCAGGGCCATAGGTCTCACAAGGGGCTTCTCTCGAGAGCATACGTATTACTGTGGGTAAACGAATTACTGTCGAGCAATTGATAGAATTGAGCATAGTTTTGAGAATATCTAGGTATGATCATGTATATAGGCATCACGACCGCGACAAGTAGACCGAAACGATTATGCATCTACTACTATTACTCGACTGATCGACCGCTATCTAGCATGCATCTATAGTATTAAGTTCATAAGAACAGAGTAATGATTTAAGTAAGATGACATGATGTAGAGGGATAAACTCATGCAATATGATATGAACCCCATCTTTTTATCCTCGATGGCGACAATGCAATACGTGTTGGTTCCCTTTCTATCACTGGGAACGAACACCGCAAGATTGAACCCAAAGCTAAGCACTTCCCCATTGCAAGAAAGATCAATCTAGTAGGCCAAACCAAACTGATAATTCGAAGAGACTTGCAAAGATAAACCAATTATACATAAAAGAATTCATAGGAGAATCAAATATTGTTCATAGATAAACTAGATCATAAACCCAAAATTCATCGGATCTCGACAAACATACCGCAAAAGAAGATTGCATCGAATAGATCTCCAAGAAGATCGAGGAGAACTTTGTATTGAGATCCAAAGAGAGAGAAGAAGCCATCTAGCTAATAACTATGGACTCGAAGGTCTGCAGTAAACTACTCTTACATCTCCGGAGAAGCCATGGAGTTGATGTAGAGGCCCTCCGTGATCAATGCCCCCTCGGGTGGAGCTCCGGAAAAGGCCCCAAGATGGGATCTCTTGGGTACAGAAGGTTGCGGCGGTGGAATTAGGTTTTTGTGGTGCTCGCGGATGTTTGGGGGTATGTGGATATATATAGGAGGAAGAAGTATGTCGGTGGTGCAACGGGGGGGGGCACGAGGGTGGAGCGCACGCCGAGGGGGTAGGCGTGCCCCTTGCCTCGTGGCCGCCTCGTTTGTTTCTTGACGCCCACTCCAAGTCTCCTGGATCACGTTTGTTGAGAAAACCATGTTCCCGAAGGTTTCATTCCGTTTGGACTCCGTTTGGACTCCGTTTGATATTCCTTTTCTTCGAAACCCTAAAATAGGCAAAAAATAGCAATTTGGGTTGGGCCTCCGATTGGTAGGTTAGTCCCAAAAGTGATATAAAAGTGTAAAATAAAGCCCATTAACATCCAAAATAGATAATATAATAGCATGGAGGAATAAAAAATTATAGATACATTGGAGACGTATCACTTGACATAGAACAAATTAGCTCTTCTTACAAGAATAATAAATACACGAGTCTGATGTTACAAAGAATCACATCAGCACAACGACACTACGCATGCGATACTACACTTGCTGTATGCTAGTAGTAGAACAACTCGTAGCAGCTGAATACTTCTAGAAGCGGAACAACGACGAAGGTGGTGAACTCCACTCCGCAGGGACACTGGCTGGGACACGATCTCGCTCGCACGCATGGAAACCTCGACAAGCACTCAAGCAATCATGGCTTCACCTGCAATCTGGCATGGCACGCCAGGTCAGTACATTGAATTACTTGAAAGCTCACAACAACCAAAAGCATCAAGGCAAGACAATAACCTATCATTGAACATGTTAATTAAATTAATAGCTACCATGATGAAGCAACTACTAATCATGATATGAACTAGTAGAATACTGATAACCCATCATCTTAGATCTCAAGAACCACATGCACCATCTCGCACTTGGCTATTCGGCCAAGTAATAAACAATCTCGATCACCTTGTCATCCAAAATATCCACGTGATCACCTCGTGACCACACCACAAACAGAATGATCATCCTCAAGATCATCCTAACATCATCATTAGCATTCTACCAAACTGTTACAGCTCGCAATATCTACATATACATAACCTATCAGTCATTCTGTCATGTGACTATTGATCGAACGGTGTGACCTAGTACGCACTTGTGCCCATGACCAAGTATGCGGCTATCGATAGATTAAACACACCCACTCTGCAGAGGTAGCGCACTTTACCCACACCACGGAACGCATGGCCTTATGCTCCCATTCGGGTGGACCAATGTCATTCCGACAAAACCGACCTACTACCATGACACTCTCCCGGCGACTCCGACCAACACCCCTTTAGGGTTCAGTCCTAGGTCGCCCCGTGCCTACCAAAGGCATCAATGGCCACCGTCGTGGCAAAACACACACGGTCCCAAATGAGGACAAGAGATCTCAATACCAACTATGGGCACACAAGGTTATGTCTGCTTACCGGGCACTAGCGAGAGGCACTAGCGAGAGGCATGACAATAGACCACATTAGGGCCTTCCCATAAAAGGCAAATGTGGTTGCACTGGAAAAAGCCCGGTTCGGTGGCACCTGACCAACTTAATGATGGAATTTATCCCCAACATATAACAGTGTTAACTGATACTCTGCTATCATCTACCAACCTGTAATCCAAGTCATAGAAATATCCAACAAATGATCCAAAGCATACTATCAACATATCAAAATACTCGGAGGATAGGATAACCCTTTTATCATGATGGATCCAAGAACGATAATACTACTACTCAAATATCAAGAATTAGGTATCCAGCCATGATCCACATGCAAGCATCCTCTCCAACATCATACTCCAAAACGTAATATCATCTAGCATCATGATGAAAATAACATTAGCCACTAATAATCCAAAGGCGACATGCCATCCACATAATCATCAAAATATAAGTCCTAGAACTCCAAGCAATATCATGTCAATAGCAAGATCAAAACAATACTTTGAGAAATATCATGAAGAAATAATACATAGCTAATGCAAATTTTAAACAAGTTCAAATAATGTGAACCATGTCCTAGAAGTGCAAGAAGCTTGTGGAAAGAATCACCGGAAAACTTTCTCTCTTAGAGGGGGCTGATTTAGTGTAAGGGGAAATGGTCCTTTTCAAAATGTTAACACATGGTGAAAATGATACCAATAGAACGGGCTCGACGAGACAAAGAAATGGGCTTTGGAATCACCTCATTTGGAGTTGTGAGCAAAAAGTTGTGAAGAGTTTTCTGCCATGGACCTATCTGTAATGAAAATATTTACACACGGGGCCAAAACATAAAAACAAAAAGCGTAGTTTGAAGAATACACCTTAGCTTCAGGGAAAACACATTGCGGCCTAAAGCAGAGAGACAATACTCTTTCAGAATAATGAAAATGTACTTTGAGTTGAGGCACCCAGAGAATACGCTTTCAGCTTATGAAGACGTACAGACTGGAACTCCGCCTCCACTTATCCACGTCATCAGCGGCGGGGCCGGGCTCCTGGGTCACTTACAGGTGGGGCCCTTCATTGACTCTCTCTCCTCCCTCGTTCCTTCTTCTTCCTCCCGCGCTCGAGAGAGACAGAGGCGAGGCCGGCCACCTTAACAGCGAGTCCCGGCGTCTCCGGCCATCTCCCGCAGAGCTCGGCACACCGGCCTTTTCAGGAAGAAGCGGCGCATCTGATGGCGTAGGGCACGACCACCGAGGAGCACCGAGGTGAAGGCAGTTTTGAGGATGGAGGATGGTGGCTACGGGCGTTAGTGGATTTGGCGGTCCAGGCCACCCGAGGAGAAGGACGAGATGTGGGGAGGTTCGGGATGCTCTCGGCTGTCTATTGGTGGTGGAAAGAGGAGAGGGAGGCTCGGACTCGAGCTAATTTAGGTTGGAGGCCACGGCAGCCATGGTGGCAGTGGGCAGTGGGGAGAGCTTCTCCAGCTCGAAGAAGAGGCTAAGGAGGGTGTTGGGAGGTTTTTGAGGGGGTTGGTGAGCTCGGGAGGGGCTCGGAGTGCTTATATATAGCCGGGGACTGATACGTCTCCAACGTATCTATAATTTTTGATTGTTCCATGCTATATTATATTCTATTTTGGACATTATTGGGCTTTGTTATACACTTTTATATTATTTTTGGGACTAACCTATTAACCGGAGGCCCAACCGAGAATTGCTGTTTTTTTGCCTATTTCAGAGTTTCGCGGAAAAAGAATATCAAATGGAGTCCAAACGGAATGAAACCTTCGGGAACGTGCTTTTTGGAACGAAAGTGATCTAGAGGACTTACGTCAAGAAAGCAATCAGGAAGGCACGACATAGGGGGCGCGCCTACCCCCCCCCCCCCACGCGCGCCCTCCACCCTCGTGGGGCCCACGTTGCTCCACCGACGTACTTTTTCCTCCTATATATACCTACGTACCCCCAAACTACCAGATACAGAGCCAAAATCCTAATTCCACCGCAGCAACCTTCTGTACCCATGAGATCCCATCTCGGGGCCTTTTTCGGAGCTCCGTAGGAGGGGGCATCGATCATGAAGGGCTAGATGGCTTCTTCTCTATTTTTGGATCTCAATACAATGTTCTCCCCCTCTTTTGTGCAGATCTATTCGATGAAATCTTCTTTTGCGGTGTGTTTGTTGAGATCGATGAATTGTGGGTTTATGATCAAGTTTATCTATGAACAATATTTGAATCTTCTCTGAATTCTTTTATGTATGATTAGTTATCTTTGCAAGAATCTTTGAATTATCAGTTTGGTTTGGCCTACTAGATTGATCTTTCTTGCAATGGGAGAAGTGCTTAGCTTGGGTTCAATCTTGTGGTGTCCTTTCCTAGCGACAGTATGGGCAGCAAGGCACGTATTGTATTGTTGCCATCGAGGATAACAAGATGGGGTTTATATCATATTGCATGAGTTTATCCCTCTACATCATGGCATCTTGCTTAAAGCGTTACTCTGTTCTTTTGAACTTAATACTCTAGATGCATGCTAGATAGCGGTCGATGTGTGGAGTAATAGTAGTAGATGGAGGCAGGAGTCGGTCTACTTGTCTCGGACGTGATGCCTATATACATGATCATACCTAGATATTCTCATAACTATGCTCAATTCTGTCAATTGCTCAACAGCAATTTGTTTACCCACCGTAATATTTATGCTCTTGAGAGAAGCCACTAGTGAAACCTATGGCCCCCGGGTCTATTTTTGATCATATTAATCTTCCATCAACAAGGTATTTCTTGCACCGTCTTTATTTTGCTTTATTTACTTTTCATCTTTATCATAAAAATACCAAAAATATCATCTTATCATATCTATCAAATCTCACTTTCGTAAGTGACAGTGAAGGGATTGACAACCATTTTATTGCGATGGTTGCGAGGATTTTATTTGTTTGTGTAGGTGCGAGGGACTCGTGCGTGGCCTCCTACTGGATTGATACCCCGGTTCTCAAAAACTGAGGGAAATACTTATGCTACTTTTCTGCATCACCCTTTCCTCTTCAAGGGAAAACCAACGTAGTGCTCAAGAGGTAGCAGGGAGCAGGGGGTCAAGCTGGCATCGCCGCAGACACGTGGCCGGCACCGTGGACGGGTGTGCATGCACCCGAGGTCGGTGGTAGACGACCGAGGAGGAACATAGGAGGCTCACGGGGAGGTAGACGATGCCAGGAAGCACGGGGAGGAAGAGACGAGCGCCATTACTGCCTTGTCGGCCAGTATTCGCCCGTGGGCGAGCGTTGGTGAGGAAGAGGACGGAGGGGGAGAGGGGTCCAGGGGAACGGTGAGGACGAGTTAAAGCCACTGGACATGCTCACGCGTTGGAAGACGACGAGTGGGAGAGTTGCCGAAGAACAAACGATGCCCTGGACGCGGCCACAGTGCACAGAGCGCGTAAATGGGCATGCCAGCTACACGATTACCACGGGACAAGGCACAGGTAGGTCACAATGGGATTGCAAACAATGTCTAAGGTGAAGTCCCTCCAAGATGGAGCATTTATGACGCTATGGCTTGATCTGAGGCACTGTGGTTAAGTTGGAACTAAGCACAGAAGTTTGCTGCATCAAACTTGGCAGAGCACTGCTGATCAACAATCAAGGGATTGGAGCCAGTGGTGCTGTCTGGGATGATTAACTATGGAAGGACTGTGATCTTGGAGGTTATGAGGGGAAATGGAGCACAAAAAAATAGAGTTGCGTTGTAACTACCATTATTGGTTCAGAAGCTTGATCAGGAAGGTGCACTCACATGGAGTATCAAATTGGGATGAAATTGGGTATATCATGATGATTTGGACAGGTTATGATTCTGTAAAAATTTCATACCAATTGGACAAGTCATAATGGTACTTGCTTCACACACATCCTCTCTGTCCAAAAACTAGAAATAATTCTAGAGAAAAATGGTCTTGATGAATTGATCCCAAAATTGCTGGAGAGGGGTTTCATGATCATGAGAAAGCTCTGGTAAATTTACAGCCAAAATGAAGCAAGATAAAATATACTTGCTTCACAACCTGAAAATATTGACAGAAGCAAAGATTTGATTCTGTGCTCACATAGATGATTGTATGGAGCTGAAAATGGGAGGAGTGTGATAATATGAGCATATGAAGGAGTGTGAAAAACTTCAACTCATTTGGATAACCCTAGCTAGTACTTCCTTCACAATGCCTTCTGTCTGACAAAAACTTTGAAAAATTGCTGAGGAAGATTAGCTAGGCAAATAAAGTTGAATTTTGGCATGAGGGAATGATTTGGATGAAATAGCATGCCCAAAAAGTTTGGGGGCGAACAAGTAAAGATAGGTGGCACTTCCTTCACAGAAAGCCAAAGTGGACAGAAATGAAGAATAATTATTGGGGAATTATTCTTGGGCTAGGACAGGATAGTTTGGGCATATTTGAGCAACGTATGACCCCAAAAAATTATGAGAATTAATTGGGATTTTTGGTTGGACAGAAATTTAGGTTGCTTCACAACCTAGGGCAGACAGGGTTATTCCTTTAATAGAAAAAGGAATATTCCTGAGAAAAAGAATTTAGGGTTTGGTCAAACAGTGAACTGACATGATCTTGAGAAAGTTTTTAGAATTATGAGACACTTGGGAGAACAAATGAAGATGATTTCCCAGGTGACAAGGCCACAGAACCACTCCAAAAAGAAAAACAGAGCAAGAACCTATAAATCGAAAAGAAAAAGAAAATGGCCAAAAACGAGGCTATTACACCTATATGCGGTATTACCCTACCGTCTTAAGTAAATTTCAATGTGCCACCTCTAAAAACTTCTAATAAATATCCTTTTTGTGTGCCTGGATCGTTCATGGAACGATAGGAGGTGGTCGGTATCTTCCATGCTAAGCGGGTTATTCTCAGGTTGAGTATTTATTCATTCGCCATCGCATGAGAAAAGGGCGGCAATAGGGATGCCCAGTCCCAAACTACAAACAGAAAAAGCTTACAAATAATCAAACAAAAACTCCCAATGGAGTCAAAACCTTTACTTTTATCGCTTGGGAACCGCCACTAGCGTGCTTAGCATGGAAGATATTGATAATTGTTGGTCGTGAAGTAAACAAGAAGGGTGCATTTCTCAAATAGCATTTACCTTTGTTTTAAAATAAGCATGTATGACTATTTACGGAATACATGCCTACATTATATTTATGAACTAGAGCTAGTGTCGTACTGCCCTAGGTTATGACTGTCACATGATGAATATCATCCAACAAATTACTGATCCAATGCCTACGAATTTATCTTATATTGTTCTTGGTAAGTTACTACTACTATCATTACTGTTGCACTTGCTACAAAACTACTGCTATCCCTATTACCGTTACCATTGCTACTGCTACTATTATCAAAACTATCATATTACTTTCCTCCTGATCACGTTGCTGCAGATAATTAATCTCCAGGTGTGGTTGAATTGACAACTCACCTGCTAATACCTTAAAATATTCTTTGGCTCCCCTTGTGTCGAATCTATAAATTTGGGTCGAATACTCTACCCTCGAGAACTGTTGTGTTCCCCTATACTTGTGGGTTATTAGCGGTTCACAAATGAGGAGCACCACTCACATTTTCCCCGCTAGAGGAGGATTCAC
The DNA here is from genome assembly GCF_018294505.1 of Triticum aestivum. Classification (NCBI taxonomy): domain Eukaryota; kingdom Viridiplantae; phylum Streptophyta; class Magnoliopsida; order Poales; family Poaceae; genus Triticum; species Triticum aestivum. The sequence continues at coordinate 431,241,502 of NC_057803.1, forward strand.
AACAGAACCCCAAAATGCCGCATGGATAGGGACGCCCTATGACCTACAACCTTCTTTCTGGCCGCAATGTTTGGCCTTAACACGGTATAGCCATGGGATCCACCTTCATGGGACCCGCAAGTAGCAGCAGCTCCTCACCTAGACTCTCGGGTCGATCGGACGAAGGTGTCGGGGAAATGGAACCCGGGCCGCCAGCACCGGACGCATCGGCCTCTCCGGGCGGGACAGACGAGCTTGAAAACAATCGTATGGCCTTTACCACCGACGCGCCGCCTAACAGCTTGCCCAGAATTTTTCGTTTTTCCCCTTCCTTCACTACGACCTCCATGGATACGACCCTGTGACGATCCCCAGGGACTACAGCGCCTAGAGTCCTGACCGCAACAGGTCCATAACTAGCCTCCAAAAAACACGCCCGTTTTGCACGGCATATAGCATTGCGGCAGGACCTCGTGGCTGAGGAGAATTAGACACGAGGCCGTTGAAAGCCTGAAGGTTGAGCATAGTAGAGAAGATCTGAGGAGCCCAATGGCCAAAGAGAAGCAGAAGGAGGACCAGCCGACTTAGTGCCTTACCAGTGACTGAGGCCTTGCCAAACTAAAGGGCTCAAAGGTCTCCCTCATATGAATCCCTCTAAGGGGAGGCCGCTTACCAAGTGGATATGGGCCTTCACTTTACTCTCGGGGAGTTCCTTCCGAAGCAAGCGGTGCACTCCAGGCCCGCCTGGCATGGGACATCAGAAAAGATGGGAATCGTGACCTCACGGTGGTTCCGGGAAAAGTCGGTGGCGTAAAACCACCTGCGCTCCCATGACTCAGGACCGTCGTCTATTGGGATCACGAAGAAGCCAGAATTCAGCCAGGGTCAGAGCTCTGCACTACCATAGGAGGGTATCTTGCCTCCTTTCAGATGAGGGACCACCTCAAAGAAATATCCAAAGAGGTTGAAGTGGGGTGGGATGCCCAAGAAGCATTCACACAACGTTACAAAGTTTGACAAGTGCAATACCCCGCTCAGAGTCAGGTGATGAAGCTCGAGCCTATAGTGGGTGAGAACACCATGAGCAAACACGCTCAGGGGAAACCAAAGCCCATAGAAGAGGAATATCTCATGGACCACTAGGTTATAAAGCAAGGGGCGCGTGACATTCTCCCCTACATCAGGCGCCAGCCACGACATCAAGGATTTCTTCGGCAGCCATCCTGACTCCATTAAACGCTCTAGGTCACCCTGGTGATCGGGGACTTTTTCCAATCGCCCACCCACTCTGGCACAGCACCAAGGTGGGCCGGCTGCGGGTCAAGTAGGCTATTCCCTCGGCAGCGGTTGGAAGAAATGGCGGCGGCCATCAATGTTGGTAGCCCTAGGTGTTAAATGATAATTGCAGATGGCGAGAAGCTAGGAGAAAAAGCACCCTTTGGGGGTGTCATTCCCCCTTCCCTATTTTAAAGCGGGTGGCACCATGTCATTGGTAGGCCGGCCCGCCTCATGAGAAACTAGGGAGGTCGGACGCATGGAAGAAGGAGTCGATAGAGGCCCTGGAACCTAGACACCTGCGTCCTCTACCATGCTCGGGGCTATTCACAAGTTCCCATACCTGGGGTACTGATATGCCTCTAATGTATCTATAATTTATGAATTATTCATGCCATGTTTACATGATTTCTATATAGTTTTGGGGCACCTTTATATGATTTCGATGAACTAACCTATTAACCTAATGCCTAGTGCCAATTGTTGTTTTCTACAAGTTTTTGGTTTTCTAGAAAATCTATACCAAACAAAGTCCAAATGCCACAAAAAATTACGGTGATTTTTTTGGAACATAAAAGACCCCTGAAGCTTCGATGAAGGACTAGAAGACCCATTATGTGGCCACAAGCTCACCTCGTGTGCCCTGGTTGGAGGTAGGAAGAGCCCCGATCATGTGGACCCCTCATAACTTTGATTGTCATTCCAATAAAGAAAAATGCTATAAAACCAGAAACACCCACAAATAAGCCTAGAACTTTCATGCCACCGCCGCAAGCCTCTATTCCAAAGCAATCTCATTTGGAGGCCTTTTATACCACCCTATCGGAGGGGGAAACCATCACCGGAGGCCATCTTCATCATCTAGATGGTCTCGTTCTCCGTGACAAGGAGGGAGTAGTTCAACCTCGGGGCTGAGGGTATGTACCAGTAGCTATGTGTTTGATCTCTCTCTCTCTCTCTTGTGATCTTGATTTAACATGATCTTGATGTACAATGAGCTCTGTTAATATAGTTGGATCGTATATTCTTCCCTCTCTATCTTTGTTGTGATGAATTGAGTCTTGCCCTTTGAGGTTTCATTATTATCGGATTGAATATTTTGGATTTGAGATCACTTGATATATGTCTTGCATGTGGATACCCATGGTTACAATGGCGTATTCTGTTCAGAAACTTATGTATGTTTTGGTAATCAACTTGCAGATTGCCGAGGTGACATTGGGGTAATCTAGGAACATAGGTTGATAGTCATTTTCATTCTACTTTCTCCGATAGAAACTTTGGGTAATCTTTCAAGTTATTTGTGTTTGATTGAATATTATGAATCTGAAATTGTTTGATGCATATCGAATAATTGACTCACGAATACTTGTGGTGACATTGGAGTATGTAAGTGACATTAGAGTTGATGGGTGCGTACCATATTGTGTTATTTTAGTACGAACTCTAGGGCTATTTGTGACACTTATAGGGATGGCTCAATAGATTGACTGGAAAGATAACTTTGAGGTGGTTTGCTACCTACAAAAATTTCATCTTATGTTCTCCGCTATTGATAAGAACTTTGGAGTGATTCTTTGTCACACATTGAGGGATTGTATATGACTCTATTGTGTTAGCACTATCAATTGCACTAGTGAAAATATAAATCCTAGGCCTTGTTTCTAAGCATTGATATACCATTTTGCTCGTTCTTTGCTACTTGGTACCTTGCTGTTTTTAATTGTTCAGATTTCAAAAACCTATATATAGTGGAATCTATTCACCAAACTAGTGCACCTATATAGTTCCATTGTATTAGGTGTGTTGGGGACACAAGAGATTCTTTGTATTTTATTGTAGGGTTGTTTGAGAGAGAACATCTTCATCCTACACCTCCCACGGATTGATAAACCTTAGGTCATATACTTGAGGGAAATTTGTTGTTGTCCTACAAAACTTTGCACTTGGAGGCCCAACCGGGTCTATAAGAATAAATTTGCATAGTAGACATCAAGCTATTTTCGGCGCTGTTGCCGGGGAGGTGAGTGCTTGAAGGTATATCTTTAGATCTTGCAATTGAATCTTTTATTTTCTTGTTTTTCACTAGTTTGGTCTATAAAAGAAAACCACAAAAAATGGAAGTGGAGTTGAGCCAAATTGCTTATCTTTATATAGTCTTTCTTGAAAATGATGGATCAGAAATTGTGCCAAAAGTGTTAGAAGAAGAATTCAATAAACTAAAATCTTTGAATGATAAGCACGATTGCAATGATGTTAGTATGAATTCTTTGAATATCCATGATTCTAATGATATGCGAAGCCATAAGCTTCGGGATGCTATGTTTGATGAATATTATCTTTGTAGCCCCCCTACTTTTGATGAGCAAATTTATTCTGATGATAACATGCCTCCTATTTAAGATATTACAATGATGAAAGTGGGTTTGGAAGAGTGTCACTCTAGGAAGTAATGACTCTGCTATTTTGGAGGGTGTTGAATCTTATTTTAATAATTATGAAAGTGGATTTGGAGAGGTCATGACTTTATTTAATGATGATTCCACTATTTGGGAAGAGGTTTCAATTGCTTATGACAACAAAGTTGCTATCTATGATAATTATGGTGATGAAATGCATGCTATAAAGAATAATGGTAGCCATGAAACTTGTCATCATGATTGTAATGCTCAAATTGATTATGTAAATCAAGTATCTTATGATAGTTATTTCGCTGAATTTTCTCCCATTATTATGAATGAGAAGAGAATTGCTTATGAGAAGAGTAATAAATATTATATGCTTCTGGATCGTGATAAGAATGCTTTATGTGATAGTTATTCTGTTGAATTTGTTCATGATGATAATAAAAACTATTATGAGAGAGGAAGATATTCTTATATGTATTTCAATAACATCAAGTTTCCTTTCTTTATGCTGAAAGTTTTGAAGTCATGTTTTGCCTTCCTATGATAGTTGATTATTCCTCCAATAAATTGTTTGCTTACAAAATCCCAATGCATAGGAAGTGGGTTATGCGTAAATGTGTTTGTTATATGATTCATGATGCTCTCTTATATGTTACAATTCCTATTCTTACCTGAGCATCAAAAAAATTATCGATGCCTAGCTAAAGGGCATTAAAGAAAAAGCGCTTGTTGAGAGGCAACCCAATATTTATCCCTACTGTTTTTGTGAGTAACATGATTAGGATACTATAGTAATCATTTTCTTACCTTTTATTCCAATAATGTGCCAAGTAAAGCCTTTGGGATAGTCTAGATACTTGTTTATTTGGTTCTGTGCAAAAACAGAAAGTTTAGCGCCCAGTGCATGAATTTACATTATTTATTGGAACGTGATTTTTTTGAAATTTTCACACAGCACTGATATGAAAAGTTTTTTACTTTTTCCTATGTTTTCAGAATGTATGGAGTTCCAGAACTATAGGTTTTCTTTAGATCATTACAGGTTGTTCTGTTTTTGATAGATTATGTTTACAATGCATAGTTTGGTTATTTTATAGTTTGTATGGCTTATATTGGTCAATATGAATTATAGAAATGATAAATTAAAGTAGGAATTATGTAAGAACAATTATGAATCTTTTCTTGATAGTACCAAAGTGAATTATTTGCTCTTTGTCATACTAGCCTATCTCATGAAGTTCCGTTAAGTTTTGTGTGATTGATGTTTTCATGTTTTGGATGAGATGGCGATATGAGGAGAATCGGGAGCAGAAAGACCCTAAGCTTGGGGATTCCCAAGGCACCCAAGGTAATATTCAAGGAATACTCAAGCGTCTAAGCTTGGGGATGCCCTGGATGGCATCCCCTCTTTCGTCTTCAACATTATCGGTATAGCTCACTTGGAACTATATTTATATTCGTCACATAATATGAATTTTGCTTATAGCATCATTTTACTTTGTTGATATTTGCTTTTTGTTATTAATTATCATGTTTGCATATTTTATTTCAATAAAAGTGTCAAGTATAGCCTTTAGCATGTTGAGCTTGCAAGTTTATGAGTTGTTGTTTGAAAACAGAAAGTTTTCTATTATGTCTTGAATATTCCTAAATAGTGAGAACATGATAAAATCGTAAAATTTTACACAGTAAGCATGCATGAGTTATCTGTGATGTGGTAATTTGTCATCATTTTAGAAGTTAAATAAGTATGAATTTTTCTAAATCTTTTACATACTATTATGTTTAGACAGATTAACGTTATATTTGCATTGTTTGCATATGTTTGCTTGTTTAATGTTTCTATTTTTTTAGGTGATGGAAATATTAAATACGGAGAGAAATTTAGTATGTAGTCTTTAATTATAATTTTAGTAATTTTTTATAATAGAGAATGCTAAGGTTTTGAATTGATTCATACTAACTTATCTCATGAGTTCTTTTTAAGTTTTGTGTGGATGAAGTTTTTATGATTAAGGGAAACCGTTATACGAGAGGAACTAAGAAGACACAAGAGCTCAAGCTTGGGGATGCCAAATACTCTCCAATTTAATATTCCAAGAGGTCACAAGCATCCAAGCTTGAGGATGCCCCGGTCGGCATTCCACCTTTCTTCATCAACAAGTATCGGATAGTCTCGGTTGAGCCTAAGTTGTTATTTGTTCACATGATATGTGCTACTCTTGGGTGTCCTTTTATTTTTGTATTGTTTGTTGTTTAATAAAATTATTAGATCTAAAAGATTTAAATTGGAGAGAGTCCTCACATAGCTACTTAATCGTTACTACTCATTGTTCTTCACTTACATCTTTTGGAGTAGTTTGTCATGTACTCTCGTGCTTCACTTACATCCTAAGAGTAAATTGTTAAATGAATTGAATATCATAGATATGAAATTATATATGTTCCATATGCTTAGTAGTAATTTCACAATAGGTTTAGAAAGTAAAATCTAATGAAATTTGACAATCATAATATTGGTCATACAAGAAATTCATGAATGAGTAGTATAAGGAAGAGAAATTTCACATACAAATGTATTATCTTGGACATCTTTTATGATTGTGAATACACATTAATTATTTTAAAACTTGATCAAATAAGTTGAATTTGGACAAGGTAGACAACATAATGAGTTATTTTTGAGTGTATTTGCACAAAAGTTATATTGTTATGCATTCTTCAACATGTGGTGCTTGTTTATAGTCTTTGCTAGCCAAAACTTTCTATACTAAGATGGAATACTGCTTGTCCATCCAAAATCCTTGATCCAAGTTTCTTCCATGAGTGTCCATCATGCCTACCTATAAATGGTATTACCCTTCCGTTCCAACTAAATTTGCATGTTCCATCTCTAAAATCATCAAATGAACATATGTTTTGTGTACTCGTATCGCTCATGGAGCCATCGGGTAGTCGATGTCTTCCATGCTAAGTGTGTTTTACTCACCGACAAGAGTTTATTAACTTGTGAAATTTGAGGGAGGCCGGTAAAAGGGATGCCCAGTCCTGCTTAACTTAATAGAATAATAAAAATAAAACTCCCCTTGGAAAGTTGATTGATTGGAGGGTACCCGTGGGTTCAACTAGGCATGACTTGTGATTGTCTGGTTGTGGGGAACTAAAACCTTTTTAATTATGGGGACCACCATTAGTGTGTTTAGCATGGAAGATATTGAAAACTTTGTCGTTAAACCATTGACAGGAAAAGTACACCTCTTAAATGAAATTATCTCTGTTTTAAGCAATGAGCTCTGGCACATAAGCAAATCCATGCTTCCCTCTGCGAAGGGCCTATCTTCTTAACTTTTGTGTTGATTCAACTTCTTATTCCAATCCTAAAAATTCTCTACTTTTAAGTATCATGTGGTGGGGAAAGATCCAGACACATATATCTAGTGAAATATATTTGAGCATGAATTATTATTGTTGACAATTATCTCTATGATAAGTAGTTGGGAGGCAAAACATTAAGCCCCTATCCTTCTTTGTGTTCGATGGATGCTATTTGCTCTAAAAATATGCTTTGAATACTAGCAATCATAGAAGACTATATGATAATTGAGTACGTGGAGTTGTTACTTAGACCTTTCTGAAAATAAGTTGAATTGAATTTTTTTTGTGACTAAGAACATAGGTTGTTAGGTTTCAATAGAATGCATTGTTTGAACCACAACATGTGAATTGATTGCTACCTTATCATGATGAGTCTTATGAGAAAGAGTTGACGTTTATGATGCTACGAAAAGGGATTAAAATTATCATTGATCAAACTTATGTACTATGCTAGAATTAATGCTTTATAAAATATTTCTTTTATCATTTACCTACTAGAGGATGGGCAAGAATTAAGCTTGGGGATGTTGATACGTCTCTAATGTATCTATAATTTATGAAGCCTTCATGCCATGTTTACATGAGTTTTATATAGTTTTGGTGCACTTTTATAAGATAATCATGAACTAATTAACCTATTAACCTAGTGCCTAGTGCTAGTTGCTATTTCTGCATGTTTTTGGTTTTCCAAAAAAGCCATTCCAAATGATGTCCAGATGTGACAAAAATTTATGGTGATTTTTTTGGAACATAAGAGAGCCCTAAAGCTTTGAGGAAGGACCAGAAGACCCACAAGGCAGCCACAAGCGCACCCCGCGCACCTTGGAGGGTAGGGAGTGCCACCCAAGCTTGTGGGCCCCTCGTACCTCTGATTGGTGTTATTCCAACACTGAAAAATCCGATAAATCCAACCCCCCCAGAATGTAACCTAGAACTTTCATGCCACCACAAGCCTCTACTCTAAAGCGGTCTGATGTGGAGGCCTTGTTTAGCACCCTGCTGGAGGGGGAAACCATAACCGGAGGCCATCTTCCTCATCCCGACAGTCTCCATGACGAGGAGCGAATAGTTCACCCTTGGGGCTAAAGGTATGTACCAGTAGCTCTATGCTTGATCTCTCTCTCTCTCTCTCGATCCTGATTTGGCCCGATCTTGATGTACCATGATGTCGTGGGAAACCATGACCACCTATGGGGCCATGAGCCCCTTTTGGTTCGGCGGGGGGGGGGGATGGGCACATTGCACAAAGAGCGGAGAAGCGCAACACAACACGACAGAGATTACACAAGCAGTTTTACCCAGGTTTGGGCCGCCGTGAGGTGTAAAACCCTACTCCTGCTTTGGTGGATTGATGGTGGATAATGGTGGAGAACACGACGCTCTCGCCCGATAGGGTTGCCTCGGGGCGAGAGTGGCTACGCGCATATGGATATGCGAGGGTCTGAATCCTCTCTACGGTTGCCATGGGCCTCCTTTTATAGTTAAAGGGGTCACCAAAGTGGCAAATCAGTCTTTTACACACTGATTAGATAGCAAACAGTGCTATCACACCTAACTCTGTAGGCGGACAGAGCGCACTAAATGCGCCGCTCAGTGTCACATCACAGCGTGCCCGGTAAGCCTTGCCGAGCTATTTTGCCAGCTTCGCGCCTGCTTGCTTGACATGTCTCAGGACGGGTGTCATTTGGAGGTGTTTTCTATAGGAAGTGGCAGCCATGTGGCGCGAAGTAGCCACTTAGTCACTTAGGTGCTAGACACCGCACCAATCGATGACATGCATCGCTGTGAGGTGGTGCGGTGGAGTAGTTCGCCTCCGCCAGCCCGGTAGGCCTGCCGAGATAGTCTGGAGGCTTGCTTCCAGGGTAACCCCGACCTCGCCAGGCTTCAAGAGTAGTGGTGGCTTACCCTTTTGAGATCTTCTTTGCCTCTTCATTAACCTGAGCCTAGGTCAGTTTCCGGTTCGCCCGCGCGTCGTGTAACGCCTATTGTTGTGGGGCCACCCTTGTAATGGCCCGTTAATGACTTTAACACATGGGCAAGTAACTGCCAATTCACTCTTCCCACCACGCCCTTATCCTTGGCCACATATGCTGCATGCATTGAGTGGGGTAGGTAATGGAGGCGTGTGGTGCAAGAGAGCATCAAGGCAGGGGCCCGGTCTTCTTGGATTGGTGGAGGAGGACGGTGGTTACTGGCCGAGGGATCAACCCCCTAGCCCAGGCCCTCGTATAAAAGGAGGGGTGAAGGAGGAGTGGGAGTACTCACCGATACACTTCTCTTCCTTGATCCTCCTCTTTCTAGTGGGAATGTTGAAAGGGAAAGTCCGGTGTTGGCGATGTCGAATTCTTGTGCTGAGGATTGGGGAGTGAGAGAAGGGTATGGTCACGCCATCATTAGGGCGATATTCCTCTCTCATCTTCATGCGAGCTTTAGGGTGCGCGTGGGTGGTGCGGTGATAGCACTGGAGGTAGCGACTCTGGTGTCTCATCGCTGGATCACTCGTGGCTTCAATTTTAGTAAGGGGTAAAGCAATCGACACCACGCCGAGGCCCGTAACAGACGCAGGGCGTGGTAGTCGATCGGGGCCTATTCCACCTCTTCCCGCGGTGTCAGAGGGAGCTTGCAGAATGGGTTCGCCATCGGTGAAGGCAGACCTGACCTCCCAGTGCACTGCCCACCTGGCGTATGGGAGAGCCCCTTGTCCTCATACATGCTTCCTTAACGGGCGATGGCTCCTGATCTTCGGGCCGTCGTAGACGACCATGCTCTCTGTGGGGTTACCCGAAGCGCATGGCGCCTGATTTGGCTGTCGTGGTGGCAGCTCTGAGCAACAACAGTACGGAAGGTGGCGGCAACCCAGAACGCGTCAAGAACGGGGGCGACCGCTCCGACGGGTCGTGTTTGCCGGTGGCACCATCATCTCGGTCTGGGCTTCCGGCAGCGTCACCATCCGCACCTGCCCTCCGGTTTCTCCTTCCTAGCCTGGGAGGAGCGCCATCCAGATCCCGGGGAGCTGCCGAATCCCAGCTAGGCCTTCCCTCCACCTTCTTCGTCTCTCCCTGTAGTTTTGAAGAAAGAGAGGAAAAAGTGAAGGCATCACAGGCATTTCATCTTTTTCTCAATCTTAAATCTATATGCACTTGCCAAATTTTAGTTCAAATTATGTAATCTCTTTAATCCATGTTTGTGTCCTATATGGTCTATACTTGTTTGATTAGCACATCAATTAAAAAGATAAACCTTGCCATGGACTCGTGCATGTAGTACGTCCATGCAGAGGTAGGATGCCTCTATGCTTTTAAGTAAACAAGTTTCTCCCAGAAAGCTATCCTGCCAATCCCCTCAGTCTTGTTTCCCCAGAGTCAGACCTACCGGTCACAAATCATGAAGACGGACCAGCCCGCCACCAGTCCTTTTTTGTCAAAGGCCACTGCGACCATCCTGACCGAAGCAACGTTCGAGTCAAAGGATGGGACCACCTAAGTTTCGAAAGGCAGTGAGGTTTTCTTATGCACAAGTCCATACTTATAGAACACATATGGATAAGAGAAATAACTTATTTGTTTGTCTTGCCGGAGATCACAGTGTAGGCTCGTCTTCTTATCTCCTCTTGGGGACAAAGTCCACGGCAGGAGCCTGCAGTTTATGCAGATGAACATGTGCCAGATGTGATCTTATCTACATGAACATGCGATGCTAACGATATGATTATGCATGCATGCAACTTGTCGGGGCCCTGGCGCTTCATTTGTTTCTCTGTTGCTCAGGGTCTGCACCTGGCTTTGTACAAGGGGTTACATGCAACTGAGGCAAGGCCTGTACAAAAGGGTGGCTGCCGGGTAGGGCCCGACAGCCGCGCCTTACGGGTAGAACATGCGGAGATGCTCAATATTCCATGAGTTTTGCAATTGAATGCCATCTCCGTTCTCCAGACGGAGTGCGCCAGGTCTGGTGACTCGTACTACCCGGTAAGGGCCTTCCCACTTTGGTGTCAACTTGTTTGTACCCTCGGCGGACTGAACGCGCCTAAGGACAAGGTCGCCTTCCTCAAAACATCGGGCATGAACCATGTGGTTGTGATAGCGATGCAGGGCTAGGTGGTAGCATGCAACACACGTAGCAGCTCGGAGACGGTTCTCCTCGAGAAGCACAGCGTCGTCACGTTGGTGCTAATCCCGTGCTACTTCATCATAGGAAAGCACTCGAGGTGACCCATAGATGAGTTCTGTGGGGATAACTACTTCTTCCCCATAAACTAGGGAGAACGGAGTCCACCCGGTAGCTCGATTTGGTGTTGTTCTGAGGGACCAAAGAACCACCGGCACCTCGTCGATCCATCGCCCGCCGCACTTCTGCAGCTTATCAAATGTTATTGTCTTGAGTCCTCGCAACACTTCACTGTTCTCCCTCACAGCTTGTTCATTGTTTCTGGGATGTGTAACAGAAGCAAATGAGATCTTGCTTCCGAGGGCATGAACATATTGCATGAAGGCGCGGCTCATGAATTGGGTGTCGTTGTTAGTGATGATCCGGGCAGGGACCCCGAAGCGGCACACCAATCCTTTCAAGAACTTGATAGCTGACTGAGGAGTCACCTTCATCATGGCTTTTACTTCCGGCCACTTTCAACGAACAAGAATTCAAAGCCGCCGGTAGCACGGGGGAAAGGGCCGAGGATATCAAGCCCCCAGACCGAAAACGGCCATGACAAAGGAATTGTCTGAAGAGCTTGGGCGGGCAGATGGATGTTCTTGGAATGGAACTAGAAGGCTTCACATTTGGTTACTAGCTCAACCGCATCTTGGAGGGCTATGGGCCAATAAAATCCTTGCCAGAATGCTTTCCCAACCAAAGCCCTTGATCCAATGTGGGAGCCGCACATGCCTTTTTGTATTTCTACCAGCAGTTCCTTTCCTTCTTCCAGGTAAATGCACTTCAATTTCACACCGTTGGGCCTTCTTCTGTATAGTGTGTCAGGGAACTGATACATACTGGCCCTCGGGGCTACTCTTTCAGCTTCTTCTTGCTCTTCGGGAAGTTCTCTAGTTTGGAGGAAATGAACTATGTGCCTTGCCCAAGTTGGAGCCTGGGGCTCAGCAACGAGGACTAGTGGCACCTCCTCCATCGTGGGAGCGCATCCCTTTACCATGCGGACAGATGTTCGTGGCAGCAGAAGGGGAGTTGTTCCCGTCAAGCTCTCTATCGGGAGCCCCGGGAGGCTCTACCGGGAGAGACTTGTCGGAGTCCAGTTTCCTCCTCTTCCGGGCCATTGTTGTCGAGGATACGGAGGGTTGAGTAAGGTGGAGAACAAAAGTTCCTAGTTCCACAGGAAGCTTTTCCGTAGCGCACTTTGACCAAGGATCAGCAGTGTTGTTTTCCGCACGGGGTACGTGCTCTATTTGCAATCCGTCAAAGCGCTCCTCCAGTCTTCTCACATCCTCAACATATGCCTCCATCAATGGACTTTGGTAATTCTTGTTGACTTGTCTCACCACAAGTTGTGAATCTCCTCGAATGATCAGCTTCTTTATCCCCAATTTTGTTGCAATCCTGAGCCCGGCAAGGAGCCCCTCATACTCTGCAGTATTGTTGGTCGCCTCCTCCCGGGGAAAATGCATCTGGACAACGTACTTTAGGTGCTCTCTAGTGGGAGCAACGAGAAGCATGCCAGCCCTTGCACCTTGTAAGGAGAAGGCACCATCAAAATACATGATCCATTCTTAGGGGGCTTCCTTGCCGGTAATAACTATCTCCAGTACGTCTACATCAGGGGTTGGCGTCCATTCTGCAATAAACTCTTCCAATGCCCTGCTCTGAATTGTTGATGTGCTTTCAAACTTTAGGCCAAAGCTGCATAACTCCAATGCCCACTCCACTATTCTGCCAGTAGCCTCAGGGTTTTGGAGTATCCTTTGCAAGGGGAAGCGGGTGACAACCGTGATCTCATGGGCTTGGACGTAGTGGCACAATTTCCTTGAGGCCATGACAAGGCAAAAAATCAACTTTGGCACACCAGAGTACATGGATCTAGCCCCCTGCAATAAGGAGCCGACGAAGTACACTTGGTGCTACACCACTTTCTTCCTTGCTGCGTCCTTATAGTTGCCTCTGCTTTCGTGCTCTCCTTTGTCTTGATCCATGTATGGCCTTGCCGGGCTGTGCCCATTCTTTCCCCCGGAAGGGACACTGGCTGAGGCTACTGCCTCTTATACTTCCCGCTGTGCCACTCGTGCTACACTAGCCACTTGATTAGTTGCCACCAGGTATAGAAGCAATGACTCTTGTGGTTTGGGAGCAACCAAAGTGGGCACATACGACAAATATGTCTTTGGATCTTGCAGTGATGCGTCTGCTTCCGTAGTCCACTTCATGGGCCCTGCCTTCTTCAAGGTTTTGAAGAATGGCAAGGCATCCTTGACAGACTTGGAGATGAATCTGCTGAGCGAGGCAACGCATCCTGTTAAATACATCACATCTTTGACTGTCTTAGGTGTCTGAATCTTCTCAATAGCCTTGATCTCATAGGGATTGGCCTCTATCCTGCGATGGGATACAAAGAAACCAAGTAGCTTGCCAGAGGTAATGCCAAACACACACTTCTCTGGGTTCAGCTTCAAGTTGATCTTGCACAGATTAGCAAACGTCTCTTCCAAGTCCTGGATGAGGGTCGATATGTCCTTGGTCTTGACCAAAATATCATCCATGTAAGCTTCAATGTTCTATGAAACTATGATTCAAAACCAATCTGGACTGCTCTTGCAAAGGTGGATCCGAGACTCTTCAACCTGAAAGGCATTCACACGAAGCAGTATGTGATAGTGAAAGTATCATTAGCTCCAACCATCCATGCCGAGACCTTTTTCACATGAGGTGTAGTAGCCTTGGATCTCTTGCTATTGGAATTCTCCGGCAATTCATCAACAGGCGCAGCACACTCCGAAGAGGTACGCTTCCCGGATTCCTTGTTAGCATCCCTGCTAGCCTTCTTCTTCCCATTGCTTTCCTTGGCGGGAACTGTGGCTTCAGCGGCCTCTGCCGCGACTGCGTCCTGATACATCTTGTCCACGCAAATGATTGCGTCCTTCTCGTCTGACAGAATGGAAATAACGCCCACTGGCCCTGGCATCTTCAAGGTGTTGTAGGCATAGTGGGATGCCGTGATGAATTTGGCCAGAACTGGGCGTCCAAGGATTCCGTTGTACGACAGGGGGAGGTCGACCACATCAAACAAACCCTTCTCAGTCCAGTAATTCAACTCTCCCCCAAATGTCACTGACAATGTGATCTTTCCCTTAGGACAACTCCTGCCGGGGTTGATTCCTTGAAATGTGCCCACGACCTTGAGCTCTTCCTCCGCTATCTGGAGTTTGCTAATGACCTTTGGTGAAATCAGATTCAACCCGGCCCCGCCGTCAACCAACATCTTTGTGACCTTGAGGTTGTGGATTGTTGGTGAGACCACCAATGGCAAGCACCCTACCGCGGTGGTGCAGTTAGGGTGGTCCTCTTTTTCAAAGATGAGGGGCATGTGTGACCACTTAAGCGGCTTTCGAGAATCTGCCGCTGGCTCCACGGCATTAACTTCACGCGCCCGTTGTTTACTGGCGGTGAGAGAAATGCAGAGATGCACCCCTGTTAATGCACAGGGCGTCAGTGGCCTTCTGGAATTCTTGTTCGCTGGTTTCCTCTTCATCCCCTCCATCACTTTCATCATTGCAATCTTCTCACGACCTGTGGCGGGTTTTCCTTGATTCCGAGGAGCCTTGTCGGGGCGACTTGCTTTGCCACCTCGGCCCTTCCCGCTAGCGCCATTCTATATCAGGCTTCTCATACACAACCCTTTGCTTCTTGACAAGATGTTCAACTTGATGACACTCTTGGATATCGTGGACCTTGGTTCGATGAATCTTGCAGTACGGCTTGTCACCTTTCCCAGCCTTTTTGGCAGCCAGAGCCTCACGGCAGTCACTACACGCCGCAACTTCCATGCCGGGGCTTCGGCCTTAGCCTTCTTGCGGGTACTCGGTGTGCCCGATCCCTCAACGGTCATTACTGCCTTATCCTTGCGCTTCTTGTTCTTATTTGTTTGACTGGTGGCCTCGTCATCATCCTCTGAGTCGATGTCGACGCCACCTTCTTTTTAGGGAGTTTCCTCCCCTCCTCCACCCGAACACACTTGTCCACCAAGGTGTAAAGCTCCTTCACAGTCTTGGGCAACCGAACGTTTATCTTGGAACGTATCCGATGGTTGCGCATCTTAGACTAGAACGCAGCTATCACAGCTGCCGGGTCGATATCTAGAATATTTCTATGGATTCAGCTAAACCTCTACATGTACTTCCACAGAGTCACTCCTTCCTTTTGTGGGAGAAGCTGCAAACCACTGGGCCTCCCTGGTTCTTGATGGCCGCCCGTGAAGGCGCCAACGAACTCATGGCATAGGTGAGCCCAGGTTGAGATGGATTTCTCCGGTAGATGCATCAGCCAAGACCTCACATTTGGCTTGAGTGCCAATGGGAAGTAGTTGGCAAAAACCTTCTCATCTCTTCTCCGGGCATCTTAAACACCGATGGTGTAGATGCTCAAGAACTCTGCCGGGTTTAGTCTCCCATCATACTTCTCTGGTATCTTTGGCTTGAAAATGCGAGCAGATGGCCAACGGACTTGCCGCAGCTCAAGGGTGAAGGCAGGGCACGCATCCTCGAAAGGAAGGTACCCTCCTCCGCCGAGCGCAGGCTCATCAATGTTCGGGCCATCGCGCCCATTTGACTGGTGGTGGTTGTTGCAGCATCTCTCGATGGTGACCCGTGTGCCCTCCATCCGCCTGTCCTCCGGGGCTCGCCGTCGGCCTTGACGTGCTCGAGGATCGGATGAAGCCATAGAGACATCATCAAGCTCTTGGTCATGTGGCACTCGTGCTGGTTTCCTGGTGGGGATTACACCGTGGGGGTGGCCCCTCACGCACGGCTAGGAGCGTGGGCCGCCATTGTTGTCTAGGGAGGCTATGGCGGGCCAGCTCACTGTGAGCCTCCAATCAGGCTTTGAATGGTGGCTCTCCACTCATCCATCTGATTAGCTGCCGATGGAAATCTCGGCATCAGCTAGTCCCACGCCATGGCCTTCGAAGCGGTACTTGACATAGGTGAGGATGATGTAGACCGCAGCGTTGCCCGGCTCCTGATGGTGTCGGTAGTGGTGGCGCCGAGTTCCCGCCGTCGGGAGCCAGTCGCTTGGATGGCGTGGTGACGAGGTGGTGGCACGTGTTTACCAATGACCCCATTCGGGGCATTGGTTGGCCCAGTTTGCTCTAGGGGCGGTGCATGTCCTGCAACGGTGCCCGCAACGGGGCGGCCAAGGATTGCGGTTCTCCTCAGGGAGAACGTCACCACCGTGGCTATGCCCCTCGGCTAGGCAGGGAGGGACAGAAGGAATAATATCTCTATCGATACCTCGCGAAGCATGGTCACTGGGATGTTGTTGGTGTTGTCCTTCTCAGATGCCTCCTGCTCCTGCCCCGGCCACGGGGGAGGCGGTAACAACGCTGCGTGCGTTGACCACGTCCCCCGTAATGCGTCTTCCAAATCCTCCCAACTGCCGACGGAGTCTGCTGGCAAGCTATTCAGCCCATGCCGCGCTGGTCCTTTGAGTTTTAGTGGGAGGTACTTGATGGCATGTAGATCATCACCGCGAGCCATGTGGATGTGAAGGAGGAAATCCTCAATCCATACAGTGGGATATGTTGTACCATCATACGATTCGATATTTACGGGTTTAAAACCCTCCGGGAATTTGTGATCCATAACTTCATCAGTGAAGCATAGGGGGTGTGCGGCGCCTCTTTGCCGGGCTATATCCCGACGCAGTTCATATGAGTCTTGTCTCCTGTATTCGGCTCGGCCGGATTTACTGTTAGTGTATCCGGCGCGACGGTCATCATCTCGCGTTGGCGCACGCCCCCGTGACCCGTATATTGACCTTGCATGTTTTGCCCTGCTGTCCAATACGTCTTGCAGGTCCCGTGTGTTGCCCCGGGCCTTGGTATTTTTTTATTGAGTGGCGGCGGGGTGCAGGCTGAACTTCAGGCTGAAACGCTTCTCTGGCTCGGCCACATGGTGGCCGGTCAGCCGCATCGTACACTGGTGATGGAGGTTTCAATGCTTCCTCCTCGAGGTGAGGTAGGAACCTGCATTTTGGGTAACTCTTGGAGCGGCGCTCAAGTTCATATTCCTCGGCCACAAGGACTTCGGTCCATCTATCTGCTAGCAAGTCTTGATCAGCTTGAAGCTGTTGTTGCTTTTTCTTCAGGCTATTTGTTGTGGCCATAAGCCGGTGCTTGAAGCGCTCCTGCTCGATGGGATCCTCAGGCACGATAAATTCTTCTTCGCCGAGGCTCACCTCGTCTTCGGAGAGAGGCATATAATTGTCCTCCTCCGATTCTCCATCTGCTGGCTGCTCTGGAGGACTAGCTTGTTCACCCTCCTGCTCCACATCATGCTGGAGGGGATTGTGGTTTTCTTCGGCACTATCTGGAGTGTTATTGTCTCTTGTGCCAGTATCACTACTTTTGCTGTGGCAGGACTTAGAGCGGCGCCGCTGACGTCGGCGCTTGGGTTGCTTCTTGGAGGGGTCATCCTCCGCTGTCTCGTCACCATTTCCTTCTTTGGGGGTGTCCACCATGTATATATCATATGATGAGGTGGCAGTCCAGCGCCCTGTGGGCGGTGGTTCCTGTTCGTCTCCCGCATCGTCATCCATACCATCGATGTCTTCGGAGTCGAAGTCGAGCATGTTAGTTAAATCGTCGACAGTGGCTAGTAAGTGGGTGGTGGGTGGGCAGCGAATTTCTTCGTCGTCCGCATCCCATTCTAGCCGGACATAGTTCGGCTAAGGTTCTCCTGAGAAGGAGAGAGGCCTTAATGAATTTAGCAAATCGTCGAAAGGCGAGTGCTGAAAGATATCCGCGGAGGTGAACTCCATGATCGGCGCCCAGTTGGATTCGATAGACACGGGTGCAGGCGGTGCGGAGTCCGTGTCCGGAGACGAATCCAGTGGTTCGGCGACACGGCTCTCGTAAGGGGTGAAGTTAGTATCCGGCTCCATCTCCACTGAGAGTGCGGCCTCCATGGCAGTGTCTATCCCTCCATCCTCGGATGGCGCAATTTGCTCAGGATTGAATGCCGGAGTAGTTGCAGATGCGATCTCCCCAACACTGTCTGACGGCAGAGTTACGTCATACTCGTCGTGATTGTGCGGCGCACCTGACATGGGCTCGAATCCGTCGAAGATCAAGTCTCTGCGGATATCGGTAGTGTAGTTTAAGTTTCTGAACCTGACATGATGGCTAGGGGCGTAGCTCTCAATCTGCTCCAAATGGCCAAGCGAATTGGCCCGCAGTGCTAAGCCGCCGAATACGAAGATCTGTCTGGGGAGGAAAACCTCACCCTGGACCGCATCGTTACCGATGATCGAAGGGGCCATCGAGCCTTATGGTGACGGCACAGTGGAACTCTCAATGAAAGCACCAATGTCGGTGTCAAAACCGACAGATCTCGGGTAGGGGGTCCCGAACTATGCGTCTAAGGCGGATGGTAACAAGAGGCAGGGGACACGATGTTTACCCAGGTTCAGGCCCTCTTGATGTTGGTAATACCCTACGTCCTGCTTGATTGATATTGACGATATGAGTATTACAATAGTTGATCTACCACGAGATCGTAGAGGCTAAACCCTAGAAGCTAGCCTATGGTATGATTGTACGTTGTCCTACGGACTAAACCTTCCGGTTTATATAGACACCGGAGGGGGCTAGGGTTACACAGAGTCGGTTACAAGGGAGGAGATCTACATATCCGTATTGCCAAGCTTGCCTTCCACGCCAAGGAAAGTCCCATCCGGACACGAGACGAAGTCTTCAATCTTGTATCTTCATAGTCCAACAGTCCAGCCAAAGGATATAGTCCGGCTGCCCGGAGACCCCCTAATCCAGGACTCCCTCACCCATTCTCACCACGGGTATCCCACACATGACATATATCAAGTGTTCTCAAATCCTTAAGGACTCAATCCGAAAAGATAACTTCAAACGGAAAACTCAATCCATTACAAGAAGGTAGAGGGGGAGAAACATCATAAGATCCAACTATAGTAGCAAAGCTCACGGTACATCAAGATCGTGCCAAATCAAGAACACGAGAGAGAGAGAGAGAGATCAAACACATAGCTACTAGCACATACCCTCAGCCCCGAGGGTGAACTACTCCCTCCTCATCATGGATAGCGCCAGGATGATGAAGATGGCCACTAGTGATGATTCCCCCCTTCGGCAGGGTGCCGGAACAGGGTCCCGATTGGTTTTTGGTGGCTACAGAGGCTTGCGGTGGCGGAACTCCCGATCTAGGTTTCTTTTTGGGGGTTTCTGTATTTATAGGAATTTTTGGTGTCAGTCTCACGTCAGGGGGGTCTTCGAGTCATCCACAAGGTAGGGGGCGCGCCTAGGGGGTAGGACGCGCCCTCCACCCTCGTGGATGGCTCGGGACTCTTCTGGCCCAACTATTATACTCCGGGGGCTTCTTTTGGTTCATAAAAAATCATCAAAAATTGGCACGTCAATTGGACTCTGTTTGGTATTCCTTTCCTATAATACTCAAAAACAAGGAAAAAACAAAAACTAGCACTGGGCTCTAGGTTAATAGGTTAGTCCCGAAAATCATATAAAATAGCATATAAATGCATATAAAACATCCAAGATGGATAATATAATAGCATGGAATAATAAAAATTATAGATACTTTGGAGACGTATCAAGCATCCCCAAGCTTAATTCCAGCTCGTCCTCAATGTAATTTTCTTTATTGTGGCATGAATGTTCAGATTCGAAAGATTCAAGAAAAAAGTTTAATATTGACATAACAATAATAATACTTCAAGCATACACTACAAAAAAAAGAAACATCCATGACATTTTGGGCCAAACAATTTTTTTTCTGTCATACTTATGACACTTCTATGACGATAACTGTGACAAAACCTGGTATCATCATAGATGTGGTGGGTGAGGGAGTCCTGGACTAAGGGGTCCTCGGGCGTCCGGCCTGGTAGCCATGAGCCGGACTAATGGGCTATGATGATGCGAAGACCGAAGACTGTACCCATGTCCGGATGGGACTCTCCTTGGCGTGGAAGGCAAGCTTGGCGACCGGATACGTAGATTCCCTACTTTGTAACCGACCTTGTGTAACCCTAGATCCTTCCGGTGTCTATATAAACCGGAGGACTTAGTCCGGAGAGAGATTCATTATCATTTCCATACAAGCTAGACCTCTAGGGTTTAGCCATTACGATCTCGAGGTAGATCAACTCTTGTAATACTCATATTCATCAATATCGATCAAGCCGGACGTAGGGTATTACCACCATAGAGAGGGCCCGAACCTGGGTAAACATCATGTCCCTTGTCTACTGTTACCATCGACCTTAGACGCATAGTTCGGGACCCCCTACCCGATATCTGCCGGTTTTGAAACCGACATTGGTGCTTTCATTGAGAGTTCCACTGTGTTGTCTGCAAAAGGTTTGATGGCCCCTTCAATCATCAATAGTGACGATGTCCAAGGAGAAACTTTCCTCCCCGGACAAATCTTTTTGTTCGGCGGCTTCGCATTGCTGTCCAATTTGCTTGGCCATCTGGAGCAGATCGAAAGCTACACCCCTGGCCATCAGGTCAGATTTGGGAGCTTGAACTACGTTGTGGACATCCGTGGAGACTTGATCTTCGCCGGATTCAAGACCGCGGCTGATACCCCCGGTCACCCATATGATAATGACCTAAATCTGTCATCAGACCGCATCCAGGAGATCGCTCCTATAACCGCTCTGGCCTTAGAGCCGGAGCAGACTGCGCCATCCAAGAACGGGAGGAATAACCTCACCACGGAGGCCACAGATTCCACGGCGTTGGAGCCGCACATAGACTTAACCTCTCATGACGTCTTTGTTAGTGGAACTCCAGGCTCATCTCCAGCCGTAAGTTCCGAACCACGTGAGCCCGCGGACACTGAGCATGATCGTTTATCGATCTTCGAATTCTGCGCCGCAGACATCTTCCAGCACTTGCCCACGGCGATGTGCTAAACTCATTAAAGAACCTGTCCTTGGTGGAGGACTCATAGCCGAACTATATCCGGCTCGAACCAGGGGCAACCGGTGGAGAATTTTGCTTCCCACCACCCACTTCATAGGTGTCGGCATTCTGGGAACGGGGGTCCCCAGACTTGCCTGCCTGCAGCCAACAGTGTGGCTGGGCTAGCAGGTCTGTACGACCCATCTTCAACGATGAGGTATTCAAGACCATCGCGAGGGGCCAAGCCTCACGAGGCAGACGACACAAGACCTCCTCAGGAGCAGCCTCGCCAGGCAGGCTCGCGAGGGGCGGAGAGATCAAGCCAAGGCAAACCTCGCGAAGTCCTCGTGGCGAGATCCATGACGATCGAGACTAGGCGGGTGCCAGGCGGGCAGCGTCCTTGCTTCCTCTTTGGTGCCAAGTGGGCAAGCGCATGCGCGGAGTACCGAGGCATCAAGGAAAGGTTTCCATATTAGTGTAACGAGACCAAGACCAGTAGGACGACAAGACGGAGGTCACCATGGAGCCCAAGACGGCGTCACCACCAGAGCCTTTTGCGGGCGAGGACTACTTTTGTCAGGATATGCTGTACTAGTTGTCCCCTTTCAAATTGGCCGTTGTTCGCTCCCTTCCCGCTCAATATTTGGGGAGAGGACCAGGGCCCATATAAGTAGAACTAGCCACCATAGTAGAGAGAGGACTGATTCGGGGGGAGAAAATAGAGAACTCATTCAGAGGCATCTCACCCACACAAGTTCGCCAAGCACAAGAACACCTCAACCTCACGAGCCTGTTCTTCCCCTTGTATTGTTCATCATCAGCCCAAGAGGCAATCCACCACCACCACACTGGATTAGGGTATTACACCACAACGATGGCCTGAACCAGTATAAATCGTGTGTCTTTGTCTTGTGAGTTCGTCGAGTTCATCTGCGAGATCTTAGCGAGCTAGGGCATGGATCGATAGGGAGAAAACCTTTGCGCGCACCCCATTGATCGAACCTCGAGGGTTTTGTCGGAACCCGTGATCCGACATTTGCGACCATCGAGCATTCGACCGATACACTAGATTACGACTTTGAGAACATTGACGGTACGGATGATGATGTCGAAGACAATGAAGACCCCGTTGATACAACTAAAGAACAATATGAACAGGAAGATGGCCAGGTTAGCCCTGGTAAAGAGGCCATGCACGAAGATTCGGAGGACAACAATTACTTTCTGCTCCCTGAGGATGAGGTGAGCCTCGGCACTAAGGATTTCATCGTGCCTGAGGAACCTCTTGAGCAGGAGCACTTCAAGAACCAACTAATAGCCACTGCAAGGATCCTGAAAAAGAAGTAGCATCAGCTTCAAGCTGACCAAGATCTGCTCAATGATAGATGGACCGAAGTCCTAGCCGCCGAAGAATACGGCCTTAGTGGCCCAGCCAAAAGCTACCCGAAGAGTAGATTGCTACCCTAGGGTGACGACAAGGCGCTCGAGCCCGTGCCATTATCGCACAAGGTGTCAGGTCGACCACAACTTGGTCCGGGTAAAGCGGCAACTCAAGCCGAACACCAGACTGCCCCACCTCACCGTAAATGCAAGGACAAAACAGCTCAGGGTTGTCCATACGACCGTCAACAGGACTTGGGTAGTAGAGCAGGACACTCAAGAGTGACCTACGGATCGTGAGGACATACCTCGACACGCAACGACGGCCACCTATTCAGACGTGACAAACCTAGCCACGCCCGGGCTGAAAACCGCAAACGGACTCCATCGGAGGTACGTCACAGTGTGGCCCAATATAGAGGCGCCGCACACCCTCTTTGCTTCACAGGTGAAGTAATGGAGCATGAATTCCCAAACGGGTTCAAACCAATGAATATCGAATCATACGATGGAACAACGGATCCCACAATATGGATCGAGGACTTCCTCCTCCATATCCACATGACCCGTGGGGACGACCTTCATGCCATCAAATACCTACCACTAAAACTCAAAGGACCAGCTCGGTACTGGTTAAACGGTCTGGCGGACAATTCTATTGGCAGCTGGGAAGATTTGGATGATGCCTTTCTCGACAACTTCCAAGGAACATATGTACGGCCACCGGACGCCGATGAATTAAGTCACATTATCCAGCAGCCTGAAGAGTTAGCCAGGAAGCTCTGGACTAGGTTCTTAGTTAAAAAGAACCAAATCGTCGACTGTCCGGACGTGGAAGCCCTTGCGGCCTTTAAACACAGCGTCCGGGATGAATGGCTTGCACACCACCTCGGTCGAGAAGGACCTAGATCCATGACAGCCCTTACCGCTCTAATGACCCGCTTTTGCGAGGGAGAAGACTACTAGCTCGCTCATAGAAGCAATAGTGCCAGCGACTTGGGCACTTCCGAAATCTGAGACGGCAATGGCAAGCCACGATGAAGCAAACACAACAGTCGCAATGATAATGAAAGATCACGCGACACAGCGGTCAACGCCAGATTCAGCAATCCCAAGCCCGGTCAATGGAAAAAGCCATTCAAGGCGAACAGAGACGGACCATCCAACCTAGACAGGATACTGGACCGACCCTGCCAGATTCACGGCGACCCCAATAAACTAGCTAATCATACCAACAAAAGTTGTTGGGTCTTCAAGCAGGCCGGCAAGCTCAATGCCGAACACAAGGGAAGGGGGCCATCAGGCAATAGGGACGACGGAGTGGTTCACCAGCCAAATGCCGGGGGCCAGAAGCAATATCCCCCCAAAGATCGATCAAATGCGGAGCAGAAATAGCAGTTCGGCTTCCGTTGCCCATCTCATATACCCGTTAAAACTATACCGCGCATACTTAACTACGCACTTAAGATACCATGGGCATTGGCGGAAGCATAATATGGACAAGTCTGCAAGCACTCCGGTAACATTTTTGTCTACTTTCTGTTTTCTTTCGTCATTATCTATTAAAAACAGGTGGCGCAAAGGAGAAACATGTAAGACCGACTCCATCGGAGTTTGGATCCGTACACTCACGTACGGGGCTACTTCCTTCGAGGATTCCCCTCGCCGAGGACAGGCGGCGCAGACGTTTGACAGGAGGTCCAAAATAACTTTTTTAGACCGCACTCTTTTTGTGCCTGTAACATGCCTTTTTCCTCTGCCTTTGACTCATGTCATATCAAATAGCCGGGGTCGTGGCCTTTATATACATCAAGTAATCATTGGCATATCGCTCAGGTCCCAGTTCACATTATCCGAATTAATCATCCGCGTCTTTCCACAAATGAATACGTCTCCTATGGTTATTTCACATATATATACCCCAGCTTAAACTTGCCAGGGGATCGATATGGGAACAAATGAGTTGCCAACAAAGTCTGAACATCTTTTACAGCATACTTCGGTGTCGCGAGTTTGGCCTTATCTATACCAATATAAAAAGAACCAAATGGGCAGATCCAACATATCTCAACCATCCGATCGTGTTAATCCAATAGCCCTTATTGTCCTAATGTCGAGCGACTAAACACGTTTAGCGCTAATCAATCCTTTCTATTCTCTCCTTGATCCCCTCCCTTATGTGTATACCCTTTCGCAGGAAAGAAACCGCCACTCGCCCCGCCGCTCCTTCGCCGCCCCAATGCCCCCATCCACCCCACGTCGCGCCCTCATCGTGTCGCGATGTCGCCGTTTGAGTAGGGACACCACCGGCACCGCCTTCCCGCCGCCTGGACAACAGGGACGCCACGCTGCCGCCTTCCCGCCTGCTGGACAGCAGGGACGCCACCACCGCCGCCTTCCCGTCTGCTATACAGTAGGGGTGCCACCACCGCTGCCTTCCCGCCTACTGTACAGCAACGATGCTGCTGCCTTCCCTCCTGCTGGACGCGGCCGCCTTCCCGCGTTAGTGCCACACTCGCAACCGCTGATGGCGCTGATTTTGACAAGGTCGCCTGCCATATACGCGCGCAAGGGATCTGAGGTGCGTCCCTTCAACACAACCATCGTCTCCAACAAATCAGAGAATAATACAAGATCTCTCTTCCCTCTTCTTAATTCCCTTGTCGCTTTCGTCTTCCCCAAATACATGGCCAGCTTCTCTCATTGATGTGAGTACATGATTACATATATGTGATCTTCTATATTGCCATTGAACTAATGTGTGTGCAACACATGTTCTCTGGTGTAGAATTTGGAGTTTGATCCCAGGCTTTATTGTTGTGCAATTTACTTATTACTTTCCATTAGATTCCATCTTTCTCACTACACGATGGTCTAGATTCAGAAAGCAATAACAAAATATATTATCAAATATCTCCCATCCAAGACAAGCTGATAAAAACATATACTTTTTAAGAGAGGCTGCTGATTCAAATCTTGATTTTTGTCGAAATATAGAATTTTGGCGATACTATTTAAAATAGGTTATTGCATTACGCCATCTCCTACCCGTGCTGACCAGAACAATTATATAGGGAATTTCATAGAGAACGAGGTAGACGAGGTAAAATAAAAGTGTCCTCTGATGACAACTCGATACTGCAAAGTTAAGTTTACTATCGTTTGTAGATGCGAAAAAGTTTTGCAATTATTTTGAGAACAAGATTAACACGTTATTAATATCTTCCCAACAATGACATGCATCTATAGCCAGGTTTATATGGTTGGCATGCTTACGTATTTTTTTGTGTGTGACTACGATCACATCATGGTTCTCAATTCTTCCATTTGATATATGTGTAGGGTCTAGCCCATTAACAGAAGCATTTTATATCATGGTTCCATCTCCCACAGGTATAGACGGGCATCCTTGTTCCTGGAGACCATCTGATACATTGTTCTTCAGTTATTGCTCCTACAAATATAGATCTACATGCTTGTCCATATCTTTGTTCTTGCTTGTGAAATTGTACATTGCAACGAAAAATTGTCGAAAGCATCATTGCCTAAGCAACTTTGTTTTTTGGCCAGCAACTTTTAATTCCTTTTCCTATCTCACCATGCTATTATTATTGCATTTTAGTATACTTGCTTTTTTTACTTTACCCATACTTTCCCATTGCATTGCCAGTTGTCAATGACGTGTCCAGGAACTCACATGGCTCAAACACTGGTATGCTCGGTAAATATATATTTATATCATATAATTAATTATCAAAAGCACACTAACTAATTTCTTCTTTCATATTTTATAATCTGTTATTAATTGTAGATATCGCTGGTGTAGTCATGTACGTGGGCCGAGTTGACCATGATACATATTCCCCTCTATGCATGAGAGAAGTAGCACTGATCGACGCTGGCATGAGTATTATATTCCTACACATTTTTTAAGAACTAGCTGAACGCCATTGGAATGAACTTCTTTCTGCTGAAGCAAATGTTGGCTTAATCATGGCAACCTCGATGAAGGTTGATCAACTATCAACTAAGTTTTTTCCTTAAGAAGTGTCGTGCCATTTTAGTGTCATGTTATTACTAACTTGAGAATTGATAACAGAAACTCTTATTAGCACGGGGGCAACTACTTTATGCATACATTACTCCTCAACTTGCCACAATGTTCACTTTCTTAAAGGCCAGTATCTGTTATATTTCTTAATTTTACAAAATTTTCCAACAACTAGACTAAATTGTTCGCTTATCATTTTGTGTAGGTGTGCATCATCAAGTTCATGATGACTTGTATTTCTGTGTTGCTATCAAGAATGAAGTTCTTAGGAAGGATGCCTGCAAACGAGACAACATGGATAGGTCACTTATCCCCAAGATAACCGTGAATGAAGTAGACTTTCGCTCTGGTCAATCTTTCCCCGCGAAGCAAATTTTCAAGTATATAAGGGGTGGTCGGCGTCCACCAGTCAACGTCAACAAGATGGATCAATTTGACTAGGCATAAAGGTCTCAAATAAAAAAGAAGTTGTGGAACTAAAGAATTTCAAGCCCTTGGATTTCTGGCCTTTTCTTTGAGTTGTTGAATTTTGAGATTTGCTTAATGACTTGTTTGATGATGGAATATTGTGTAAACCTTCATTTTGATTACTGATTTCCTTTCTTTGCACATGGCTACACGTGCACGTTTACTAGTATGCATCAGCTCTGAATCATGTCTTGGGTCAATAGTTGGGTTGCCTGGCTCCTGTGCTTGCTATCATACATTCCACTCTATCGGCTAAGGTAGTAAAGGGAGAACTACTACGATTGTGCTTCCGGTTCACCTGGCTCAGCACCTCAATAGAGAAAGCCGAAACTGACTGTCATGATGCGGCGAGAGGTGGTCAACCACTCGATGACTTATCAGAATCCCTAGCGATTCCTCCGTGTCACACGAAGGACCTCTTTCTGGTCAAATATGTACACGCATCATATGAATAAGCCGCATACATACCAGGGGCTATGTCGTAGACCCACCATAAAACTCATATGGCTAAGTGAAAGTGTTAATGCCCTATAGTTTGGTTGCCTGGTTCGCCGCATTGACACCTCCTTCATGGACCAAGACATTGGGTCAAGAGTGATCAAATGCTTTTCCGAACACCCCCATACTTCCTACGAGGGGGCTGAAGCTGACGACTAGAAAACTTTCAGATTATATTAAAACGGCCGCATAGGAGGAACACAAACTTTCGAGCAATATATAAAAATAGATTAACTATAAAATTGTCTCGTACAATTCTCATACACCTCACTCGAACATTATCTCTTTCGAGCATTGACCCTCTATCAAGCGGGCGGCCACTAGGACGTCTTCAAAATAATGCTCTGGTTCGTGACGGTCCTTGCCCTTGGGTAGACTCTTCACCGCAAAATTGATGGCCTTCATCTCCCCCCAGAATGTCTTGACTCGAGCAAAGGCCATCTGTGCACCGTCGATACAGACTGACTGCTTCACAGCGTTGATACGTGGCACCGCGTCAACAAGCCGCTGCACCAAGCCGAAGTAACTATTCGAAACAGGCTCAGTTGGCCATAACGGGATTATGACGTTCTTCATGGTAGCACCAGATATCCTATGAAGCTCGGCCCACTGGGACATCTTCTCATTTAG
This sequence comes from Triticum aestivum, assembly GCF_018294505.1. Classification (NCBI taxonomy): domain Eukaryota; kingdom Viridiplantae; phylum Streptophyta; class Magnoliopsida; order Poales; family Poaceae; genus Triticum; species Triticum aestivum. The sequence continues at coordinate 431,269,685 of NC_057803.1, forward strand.
CAACACGGGGCGCTTCGACGCACCGAATTGTGACCAGAAAAGCTTCTCCATTGCATACCCCTCTCGCGCCTAGTAAAACTGTGCCGCATCGGAAGAACTCTTCGGCAAGTCTAAAAACTAGTCTGGAGAACTCCACAATTGGTTAAGCTACGCATAGTTCGGATCGCCGAACTTAGTCTACAGCAAAAATGGCTCACCAGCCGCAATCTCCCTAGCTTGCCGGATCTCCTCACGGGCGGCTCTGGATTCAGACCGCGCTTCTCCCGCCTCTCGTAAGGCCTTGTCAATTTCAGCCATTTTGGCTTCATTCTCCTTCTCAAGGAGTTCACAGCGGCTAGCAGCATTTTTTAGTTCGAGTGCCATCGTGGTTATTTTCTCCTTGTCTTGACACCGAGCAGCTCGTACGGCTTTTAACTCAGCCGATGCCTTTTCGGTAGCCGCATTACTACACCGGGCCTGCTCCTGGGCCCGGGCCTGCGTCACCCAAAGAATTTTAACGGTGGCAGCACCATCTGCAGCCATGCATATTATAGTATATAACTTTCAGCGTCATGCGTATATCACAAAAATGTACGTGAAGGGACTGCCTCGAATACATACCTTGCGATTCGTCAAGACGCATGTTGATTAACTCAATGTCAACCACGACCACATCAAGCTTCCGTTGAAGCTCGGCCATATCCGTAGTCTGGGAAGTAGTCAGGGGGAAGCAGCCTGTGTTCAAGTTAATCAGATTAGTCCTTGAATATTTCTTCTTGATCCTCCGTTCGCCTCCCATGGGAAGCCAACCCGAGTCTCAGGGGCTACTATCTATACACAGTTGTATTTTGCGAATAAAACACAATTGCACATATTACAATACAAACCTCGAAGCCTCTTAGTAGGCTCGCAAAGGCCTCATTCAATCCGCTTTTCACAGACAGGATCTTTTTGACCACCTTGCCCATCAAGGTATGATGTTCCTCTGAGACGGACGCCTCTGGTAGCATGTTCGTCAATATATCCAGCGCCTCTGGGTCTCCGAAGGCTGCTATAGGATTACAGCCTCCCTTTGAAGGGATCCGTTCATTCATATCCAGCTGCAGACCGGACTGTTCGGGGCCTTCATTGTTGGTCCCCGGACCCTAGGCCACCAAGGTGTCGCCATCGGGTAAGGTCTTCATCATCCTTTGCACCACTTGTTGGTCGAGGGAAACCCTCCGCGACGACACCTCGAAGTTGTTCGCCCTATTGGGCGGAGAGGCCGGTGGAGGCGTCTCGCTTTCCATCATTTCGGGGAGAAGGTCCCCCGAGGAAGAGGATTGCTGAAGAAGACTGTGTGCCGAACTGCAAAAAAAATATGTCAGGCATCATAAGAAAAGAACGAGACATGTTTAAAACATCCTTGTTCACTTACGATTTGGCCTGAGGCTTGTCCTCGTCACGAGACTGCGCTTCGGCGTCCTCCAAGCCTGAGCCACCCGACAGAGGCATCTTGCCTCTCTTAGGAGCATGTTCCTCCCAAACTTCGGAGGTGGCCCTTTTCTTCCCATGAGGGGAGGAGACAGTGGCCCTCCCTTCACTCTTGTCTTCGGATGAGGGAATTTTGATTCCTCCAGACACATTGTCTGACGCACCCTTGGAATGGGGGTCATCTTTGGTCTTTCCACTCTCCACTTCGCCCTCCTTCACATGCACCTGGTATAGTGCCAGGGCTAGCATCCTTGTTAAAACATGATTCATTGGGCCTTCGGGCAGAGGAGCCGGACACATAATTAGTTCTGCCTTCTTTATCCAGCCCTGGAGGAAGATAGCTGTAACATCCCAAATTTTTAATTTGGAATGTTATACATTAGATCATCATGCATATCATATTTTATTTTGCTTTTGGTTTTGATCCTAGAAAATCCTAAGCAACTCAAGGACCCACGGAGAGAGTTGGGGATTTCGTTATCTACATATTTGAGTTTTCTCAAATTTTGTAAACAGGATCATTTGATTTTATTTATTTTATCATCAATTATTTCTATTACAAAAATATGAGAGAGGGAATAAAATGACTTTCCCAAAATATAGAAATATTGAGGATTTAATAAAAAAATCAAATAAGATTTATTTCGGAGTTTTTCGGTATTTTTAATTGAATTTAGGAAAAATGCGTGTTTTTCAAAGTTGTAGTTTGGGCCCAGATAAATGTTCACTTTATCGGGCTTGATTTTAGAAACCCGGGAAAATTTATTTCGTGATTTTTGGAGTCAGTTTAGTATTTCTTTTCATTTTTCTTCCGAGCGTAATTATTTAAAATAAACGAAACCGACTATGGGCCGTACCCGAGCGGGACTCCGCCCGGGGGCGCCTTTATATAGCACCGCACCCGAGCCCCCAGCCCACACCAGCCCCGCGCCCGATCCGCCGCCGCCGCCGCCGCCGGAGCAGTGCGCGGCCCGAGGTTCGCCGCCGCCTCGACTTCCGTGCCGAATTTTTTTTAAAAAAATTCGTCGGTTTTATTTTCGAATTTTTTTTATTTATTATTTTTTTTATTTTAGTTATTTTAGGATTAGGTTAATTACCGATTAATCTGTTCGTCGTTTTTCTTTTTCGTCGGATTTTCCGCGGTTATTTTCTGATCGCGATTTCTGATCCGATTTTCGTTTTAGTATAACTTTTCGCTCGTTTATCGGAATCAGGCGATTCAAGCGCCTAGAGTTTCGTCTCGAAACCCTCTTTCCGAATAATCAACTTAAACATGTTTTTGCTACTGTAAAATTTGCCCTAGATCCAGATTACTAGAACGAAGTTGTTTTCTTTCGCCGTTTGACTTCTTTTGCTTCGTTCGATTTGATTCTTTGTGCAAACCAGGGTTCTTAAGTTGAACTTTCTGGTTAGATCTTCTATTTGAGTTTTACCTGTGCATTAGATGAGTACTTATTGTATACTTGTTTGTTTGTCTGCGATAGAATACCCGGAGTGCGCCGCCTGTTACTTTGAATCTCTAGGTTTCGCGGATCATCAGCAAGGCAAGTAACACTTTGATCATACATTTTTCTACAACCCAGTTTTATTGCATTAGATCAATCCTCACACATTGCATGATTAGGATCTAATTAAATTGTGGGATGGGAAGTAGATGAGGTAGTAACTATTACCTATTTATTATCAAACCTTTGGGAGTTATTTCTACGTTTGCTTATTATGCCATGCTATGCTAGTAGACGTGGATTGGGTGAGTGATATCCATGACAGATGTGAGATTGTTAATTAATGGTTTATCTAAGGTGGCAACCTAACACACATCTGGGTGGATTGAGGCACCTGGGTATTCCAGGATTTGCCTGTTTTTATTTTGGACCGCCACCCAGGCTCAAAGGGATCATGAGATTATTCATACTAGAAACTTCCGTGTGCAGCCACAAGCCATTATGGGCTCTGGCATAGTTGATTAAGTCGTGCGAACTCTTACAGGGTAGACTAGCAGATGTTGGGGAAAGTAGGTGTACCGGTCTATCCGTCGTAAGGTGCTAGCGCTTCTGAAAGACTGTGTCTCGGTCATCCGTTTCTCAAACACCATGTAGTGCGAGAAATCCAATGGAGGCGATCGAGTCTTGTGGGGAAAAGTGCGCAAACCTCTGCAGAGTGTATAAACTAATCATGGTTAGCCGTGTCCCCGGTTATGGACATCTTGAGTATCTAGCACCTGGATTATCATGTGAATCTCAACATGTTGCTCTAAAGTTTATTTTGTTGGGTTTTAATGATGTTACTTAATTGTGTCACATCCCTAGTCTGGTATGACTTAGACTAGCTAGCCATTTGTGCATCATGTTTAAATCTCATTTAAATTTGAAAGGAGGATTGGTGGAACCCTCAGAATTATTTTTGAAAATGACCCAAATAAAAATTTCTCCAAAAGGGTCCAAGAAAATGCTCATGTTGCCCTCTGAAAATATTGGACAGAGATAAAAATCAAACCAATATTTTTAGGAGCTCATGGATATTTAATTTTGGCCATTTGGATTAATCCGATAATTATTTGCTTTGGATATATATTGTTATATATGTGAAATATGGTCCAAAAATTATGCCATTTATAAAGGAGCTCTGGAGTAATATATCTAGCCCCTGCAAAAATTGGCATAAGGTAATAAATTGATTTAGTATTTTATTAAATCAAAACAAATGTCAGAAAAAAAAATAGAAAACAGAAATAAAGAGGAGAAGCTTACCTGGGGCTTTCCCCTGTGCAGCCCAGCAGCAGCAGGCCGGCCCAGCCAGCAGGCGGCCCAGCCCGCCTC